>NC_022028.1:32921295-32926372 GCF_000317375.1 Microtus ochrogaster | reverse complement strand
GAGAGAGAGAGAGAGAGAGAGAGAGAGAGAGAGAGAGAGAGAGAGAGACTGAGTAAACAAGCCAAGTGTGCCCACGTGCGACAGTGCAGATGTGCATGGGGGTCGGAGGTCAGCTTGTGGAAGTCAGTTCTCTCCTACCACCACGTTGCTTCTGGGGACTGACCCTAGGCTGTCAGACTTGGCCCCAAGCACCTTTACCCACTGAACCATCGCACAAGCCCTTTTTCTAATTTTTTAGTTAGTTTGCAGAATAAAAGGTTTCCTTATGACATTTTCCTATGTACATATCCTCCTCTTTGTAATAGTCATCCACTGCTACCTTCCCTTACCTCTCTCCCCCAATCCATTTTAACTAGAAAAAATTTTAAAATGAGTTTTCAAAAATCAGAGCAGGTCAGTCTGCCTTTAGAGACCACTCTCTTCAGGACCCCACTATGAATGAGGAAATGATGAGGCCCACACTCTGGAGGCAACAAGCAGGAACTCTGAAGAGCTCAATAAGAAAGCGGTGCCCATTTTGACACACATGACAGTGGTAAGGAGAGGAGGAAAGTGAAGATGGCCCCCCAGACCTGGAGATGGTGACCAGCCAGGTCACTAACCCAACAGGCAGCTATGAAGAATCCTCTGCTCACTATCTTCAGGGGATAGAGCTGGTGCTGTGCCACTTAAATTGTGTGGTATGAGATTTCAGGTCTGAAAGACAGTTCAGGCATGTATGTCCAAGAAGAGACAGAAATACAAGTCTGAAGTTCAACCTAGGACTGTCTATTCAGCGTCCTTTAGCCAGATATGGAGACAAATACTCTTGGAAGATAAAGGCAAGAGGTCAAGGTCCTCCTGAGCTACACACAGCGCATCTAGCCAGTATAGAGCTAGACACTAGCCAGCCTGGGTGACACAGACCCTAAGAGAGTCATAAAAGCACAGAACAGGTGCGGCATGGAAGGAGTATTAAGAGCATACCAAGAGAAAGCTATGGACAGCCTTCTGGGACTCTTCCCTATGGAAATGGTGGAGAAGGAACTGGAAGACAGCTAATTGGAACTGTACAATTAGCACAGGCAGAACCGGGGGCACCTGTAGCAAAGCAGTTTTGGTGGCACACCAGAGACAGAAGAAGTCTTATGACACCAGTCTCTTAAGGCACTGGGAGGGAAGGAAGGAGAAGGGCTAGTCTTAGGCAGGCCGCAAGAAGCAGGGCAGGCTTCTAAGAAGCCAGGAACTGAGGAACTAAAAGCATGCCACCCAAAACAGATAAATGTGCAGTCTTGGGGTTTAGTTGCTACTACTGAGGTGGGAGTGGGGGAAGATGTGCCTCCATAATTGTTCTCTTAAACTCTTTCCTTTTTACAGAAATAACATGCACATTAAGAAACTAGAAAAATGCAGAAAAGCATAAAAAGAAAAAAAGCCTCACAAACACTTCTGTGTCTATCTGTGGATGGTGAGGTGACACCATCAGACAAAGAAGAAAGACACCCTGGGCTACAGAGTAAGCTGCAAAGGGCCTTGGGTGACTCCCAGGGAAAAGAGGTAAGAGCTGGGACTACAGTAGGGGACGAGGACAAAAAGCTGAGGAGTCCTCAGTGCCTCTGGCTTTCAGCTGAATAAATAAACGACCTACATAAGTATCCAATGTTTAGGGAGCATATACTATAAGCCACAAATTATTCAAGAAAATGCTACATCTAGAAAACTGAGTGGCACATGCTCTCCAGCATCACCTGACCACTTCTTTGAGGGAAAGGATGGAGGACAAGAAACACAGACAGACATTTGGCACAGACAAGGAATCAAGCTCATGTCCAGGAAAGGTACATAGGATTGCAGGACACAAGGTGGAAGTGTTAACTTGGTGTCAGGATGGAAGAACCTGAATACCAGACTGAGAGTTATTAATTCAAAGATTCGAGATGATGGGCAATTTTACTGCAGAGAGGCCCTATGGCACATAGTATTTCTGAGCATCTGGGCACACTGACATGACAGTGGGGATCTCAGGCCACCATATCAGAAGAGCTGCAGAAAAGGCTCAGTTGGCAGTACGCTGGGTTCAATGCCAACACCAACAAAACGAAACAAACAAACAAAACCACAACTAAACGTGGTAGTTTCTGCCTTTACTCCCGGCACTCAGGAAGTGGAGATAGGTAGGAGGTCAGAAGTTCAAGGCCAGCCCTGGGCTATATGAGAACCTGGCTGAAAAAAGAACTGCAGGATAGTGTAATGCAATTCTATTTGTTTAAAATAATAGACACAGACAATGGCTGTTGGCAATTTTTACTCTGGGAAGGAAAACAACGGGTGGCAAGTTAATTTTTACTTAATTCATCTGTTTAAAAAAAAAGAAAAGTTTGGCTGTGAAAGGAGAGGGCAACTTACACGCAGTGATACCGGGATGAGTAGTTTTAAATTTTAACCTCACAACATATAAATACAACTCTCCCATTTGCCAATTCTCAATAACTAGACTATATCCACTCCTTTTATGTTTTACTTTTATTTTAAAATTGCATTAATTTATTTAATTGTAAACATGAACATATACAGGTGTGAGTTCAGAGAATAACTCGAGAAGCTGGTTCTCTTCTTTCCCCACATAGGTCTTAGGGATCAAACTCAGGTCCTTCAGTTGGTGGCAGGACCTAGAACCCACAGTGTAACTGAGAATGACCTTGAATTCCACCTTGGCCTTCCTCCTGAGTGCAGTTACTACAGAATGCACCACGGTGCCCAGCAAATCCTTTCAAGCATGTATTTGGACACTGTTTTTAAATCTGACAGGAATATTACAGATTTTCTAGTCTGAGTTCACTGTTGTATTCCGATATAAACTAGCTTAGTCATCTCTCTACCCTCCACTCTAAGAGAAATGCCAAATCAAGCAGATTTTACTTTTTGCATCCAATTATTGATTCCCACTGCCACTGCTCTAATTTGGGCCATCTTGCTTCTCCCAGACTATTTTAATGGCTTCAAACACCCTGCTACTGCTCCTACTGTAACAGCCCTTAAGTATCCTGCTCCTATTCCTATTATAATGGCTCCTGCCCCTGGCTCTCACTTTCAGTTATGCAGTAAATGGCCGCCTTGTTTTAAATTCATACAGAACCACATGTGACAATGTGGCATCTATAAAGAATACTGTCTGTACATGACTGATGTGGGATGCCCTTCTGTATGCTGAGAATATGTCTTATTACCATTGGTTAATAAAGAAGCTGAATTGGCCAATAGTCAGACAGAATAGAGCCAGGTGGGAAATCCAAGCAGAAAGACAGGGAGAAGGGCAGAGTCAGGGAAATGCCAGCAGCCGCCAGGGGAACAAGATGTGAGGTAACAAGCCACAAGCCTCATGTAAAATATAGAATAATAGCAATGGATTAATTTAAGTTGTAAGAGCTATTTAATAATAAGCCCGAGCTAATAGGCCAAATAGTTTGCAATTAATATTAAACCTCAGAGTGGTTATTTTGGAACTGGAGGGTGGGAGAGAAAGCTCTAGTTACACAAGATCCACACAAGACCCAGTCAGTCCCATTCTAGCTTAAAGGGTAAGGTTTCGGGAGTTCCAACCCTAACTGAGGAGCCTTGGACAGCTGATGGCCACTAGGGAAGGAAGAGTCAGAGTTCTTTAAGGGTATAGCTAACAATAGGTTGACCATGGTTCAGTGGCTGGCCCTACACCCAGGAAGTCTATGGGCAGCATAAACTGGACTATTGGGTTATTTTTAAGAAAAGGGGTGGTAGAGAGAAGGCTCAGTAGTTAAGAGCATTGGCTGCTTTTTCAGAGGACCCAGGTTCAATTTCCAGCTCCTACATGGAGACGAACAACCATCTCTAACTCCAGTTCTATGGGCTCTGACTCTTTCTTCAGGTATCTGAGGGCACCAGGCACACATGTGGTACATAGACATACATGCAGGCAAAACACCCACATGCATTAGTTATAAAAAAAAATTTAAGCATTTAAAAAGTGCACATGAAGTGGGGGAGGGGAGTACCTGGAAGGAATAAAGGGAAGAGACGGGGGATGGATATGATCCAAATACACGGTACAAAATTCTCAAAGGACTAATAATAAAATTTTTTAAGGTTTATTTATTTATCTATACAGTGTTCTTCCTGCATGTATGCCTACAGGCCAGAAGAGGGCACCAGATCTTATTACAGATGGTTGTGAGTCACCATGTGGTTGCTGGGAATTGAATTCAGGGCCTTTGGAAGAGCAGCCAGTGCTCTTAACCGCTGAGCCATCTCTCCAGCCCCATAATAAAAATGTTTTTAAATGTTATCTGTGGTGGTTTGAATAGGAATGGCTCCCATAGACTCACAGATTTCAATGTTTGTCATTAGGGAAGGGCACTACTTGAGAGGGATTGGAAGGTATGGCCCTGATGGAGGAAATCTGTCACTGGTGGGCTTGAGGTTTCAGAAGTCCACGCCAGGCCCAGCGGCTCTATCTCCCTGCTGCCATCTGATCTGGATGCTGAACTCTTAGCTACCATGCTCACTGTGTGCTGCCATGCTCCCCATGAGGATAGTGGACTAAACCTCTGAAACTCTAAGCAAACTCCAATTAAATGCTTTCCTTTATGAGAGCTGCTGTGGTCATGGTGTCTCTTCACAGCGACAGAACACGGATTAAGACAACATCTATTATTGAATACACAAGTATTTTACAGTTTACGATTTCCTACAAAAAGCTCTTGGACATGTTTTGTCACGTATTCCTAATTATCTTATAATTTGTTGAATAATGAGTACACAGTTTTTTAACTTTTAAATGATGTTTTCTGTTGGCTAACAACTGCAATTATTACATTGACTTTATACAAAAATAAAACAAACAAACAAAAATCTCACTATGTAGCCCTAACCAGCCCAAGGACTCCTTAATATGCTTAAGCTTCAGTGAGAGATCCTGTCTCAAAAGTTAATTAATTAATTAATGAGGTAGAGAGCAATAGAGAAAGAAACCCTCTGTACAAGTGCGGACACACACACACACACTTTACTTCTGTATCAATTGATTAGAAACCCTCTGTGCAAGTGCGGACACACACACACACAC
>NC_022028.1:32886887-32921049 GCF_000317375.1 Microtus ochrogaster | reverse complement strand
GCGAGTGTGCACGCACACACACACACACACACACACACACACACACACTTTACTTCTTTATCAATTAGCACAGCCCTCCAAACTTCCTTGCACAAAGGAGACATTCCAGAAAGTTTATAAGTTGACTTAAACAAGAGCTTTAGAATACATATGTCTCTTTTAAAGTGTACATTTGGGAAGGGGGAATTTGTGAATCCTGAAATAACACACTCGCTCTTATTGTGATGAGAAATAGACAATGAAAGGTCAATATCAAGCAGTAAAAGAGATGGGAATGACTCAAAAACGGTCTCGATTGATCATGTCAGTGGACTCAATGACAGTTCACCTTCAATTCACAACGCTTTGACAAAGGAAGTGCACCAAACGTGTAAGAGCCGGCTTTGTGGGGAAGTTATGATGAACTGGCCTCTGAGACCTGAGCTCTCCATTAGTGAGCAGACAGATCGAATGTGAGAACTACTTCAAAAGAAATTCAGTTCAATGGGACTTATTTCTTCCATTCTTAAACCTGTTATCCTCTGCGCGTGAAGACCTACAGCACTCAGGGTCTCAGCAGCAGGACAAAGGGCAAACACCAGGGAAAACACTCAAGGCTGTCAGTAACTCCATCGTCCTTTCTTAGCTCTTCTCTGCTGCTCTCTGAGGCACCAAGAACACAGTAAACCAAACTGTCTCTGCCACGTGTGCCTTAAAACAGAGCTGAAGCACAGATGAGGAAATTTTCATTACTGTGTAGAATCACACATTATAATCTCAAGTAATTCTCCATCTGCCTCCTTGTTACCTGCGTGCCTACCAGTCAGCATAGATTTGTCTCACAGCAGTGAGCTGCACGTGTGTGTCTGCACACCAGCCTCTACTCCGTACAAATATTGCAAAGAGCACACGAAGGAAATATGAGCATATGTGTGTAGTGCTGGGGACCAAACCCACGCCTCGAGCATATTATGTGTGAGCTGTGCCACAGTTCCACCCTGGCCTGACACATTAATGCTAACCAAAACTTAAATATACTTTCCCCAGAAAGGATGGTCTTGAGTGACAAGTCTGAAGAGATAAGAATCTAGACTACAGATTCTCCCGGTGGGTGTATTCTGTGAAGTCAGTCCTGAGACATCCGGAGGGGGTCATGACATCAAAACTATTTTTTAAATTTAATTTTTTTTTTTTGATTTTCGAGACAGGGTTTCTCTGTAGCTTTTGGTTCCTGTCCTGGAACTAGCTCTTCTAGACCAGGCTGGCCTCGAACTCACAGAGATCCACCTGCCTCCCGAGTGCTGGGATTAAAGGCGTGCGCCACCACCGCCCAGCTTTAAATTTAATTTTTATCAGTGTGGGGAGTTGTGTGTGGCACACATGTGGCGGTCACCTGACAACTCTCTCTGAAGCCATCCTCCTTCCACCTTTACATGAACTCAGGTTGCCAGGCTTAAACATCAAGCACCTGGACCAACCGAGCCACTGGGCTGCCCTCAAGACCAGTCTTTTTTTTTTTTAATATTTATTTATTATGTATACAATATTCTGTCTGTGTGTGTGCCTGCAGGCCAGAAGAGGGCACCAGACCTCATTCCAGATGGTTGTGAGCCACCATGTGGTTGCTGGGAATTGAACTCAGGACCTTTGGAAGAGCAGGCAGTGCTCTTAACCGCTGAGCCATCTCTCCAGCCCTCAAGACCAGTCTTGAAGCACTAGCTGGAGCACGGCCATGGTGGAACATATGCCGAGCATGGCATACAGCATACGCTGCTGTTTTTACCAGATGACGTTTGTAATCATGGTGCAAAAGCAGTGGTGTAGCCCAGAACAGACACATGACCCTAAAATCCTAGCACTTAGCAGGCTGAGGCAGAAGGATTGAAAGCTGAGGGCCAGCCTGGGCTAAGCAGTGAACTACTGTCTCTAACTAGTGAAGAAAGCAACAACATGTAGAACTGCTGACCCCTCAGCCGGGGACAGTGGTGGCATCTGAGTGGAACCAGTAACAGTCTTCATTAAACATTTGCAGCTTGAAAACTGCAACTCAGCTATCCTTGATAAAGCAGAAAATGATAAAGCTTTGTTGTCTGCTCCTTGAGCACACAGCCTTTTAAAACACTTGTGGTGAAATTGACATTACATATGAAGCACTTGGCCTGCACACCTAAGCAGACAGCTGTCTGGAAGAACTGGGCACTACGCCAGTTTCTGTTTACTTGCAAGAACACTTAAAAGAACACTGACAGGCAAATTGTGGCTGATCAGACTTGGCCATGTGGTAGATATTTCCTTTTTATTTTATCTTTTCTGTTATTGCTTTTGTCTTCTGAGACAGGACCTCATTATGTATGCTTGCCTGTACTGGAACTCACTATGTAGACCAGGCTGGCCTCAAAATCTCAAAGATCTGCCTGCCTCTGCCTCCTGAGTGTTAGGATTAAGGAAGTGTGTCACCACAACTGACTTTGGAGGTATTAGTCTTTACAAAGAACTTACAGGAAAACAACTGTCAGCACTTTCTGCCAGAAACAAGATTTACGTTTTCAGACGAAAGGTAGAAATTTTAAGAATGTATAGATAGCAGCTATCATGGGCTTCACGACTTCACAGGGCTTAAATATTTTGATAACATTGGCAGTGGCATTAGCACATATTTTAAAAACAGTAACACAATAAAGTGTAACAGCCTTTAGAAGACTTTTATAATTCAACAAAACACTACTCAAAAGAAGGTAGAATTTTTATTTGTTTTGCTAAGACAAGGTTTCATGTAGCCCAGGCTAACCTAACATTCACAAAATAAAAATATTAAAAAGATGACTCCGTGAGTAGAGGAGCCTGTTGCTGGCTGCCACGCCTGAACCCCTTGGGTTTGATCCCTGGGACCCACACAGTAGACAGAGAGAACTGACTCCTGCAAACCCTATCTCAAAAAAACAAACAAAAATGCTAACAACAGTACTTGGTATGTGTTAACATCATCCAAATATCAGAGACTGGTTACTGTTTTAACTTTTATGATTAATACAGCTACAACCCTCTTAGATTCTCCACTTATAATCCAGGCTATTTCTTTTATCTTTCTTTTTTAAAAGTATTTTTTACATTTATTTATGGGGGGGGGCATGTGTGTGGAGGTCAGACAACGAATTTGCAGGAGTCAATTCCAGGCTGGCCTCGAACTCAGAGATCCACTTGTCTCTGCCTCCCAAGTGCTGGAATTACAGGCCTGTGTCATCATGACTGTCTTGTTCTTAACATTTTATGCAGTTTAATCTTAATAATTCCATGACAGTAAGATTTTTTTATCCCCATTTTTGTCTTGGTATTCACCAAATCACTATCACATCACCTGTGAAACCCATCCTACAAACCTTCCTTCCTGCCTCCTCTTACACTGAAAAGCACACAATCCATTTCCATTTAAAAAATTGGCTGATATAATCAACATCCACTATTCAAAGAGTCTTTTAGGTGAACGATCTGATACTTCTTCTCACAACCAACTCTTCTCTGAATGTGTTAGCGTACTTGCTTTAATGAACAAAAAGCCAGGCATGTTGGTATACACACGTAATCCTGGTACTTGGAAGGCTGAGACAGAAAGGTTGTGAGTTTGAGATGATGCCCTGAAAGCCTAGAAGGCCTCCAAACTTTTAGAAGCTTCTTTTTTTTTTAAAGATTTATTTATTTATTATGTATACAACATTCCTTCCATGTATGTTTGTATGCCAGAAGAGGGCACCAGATCTCATTATAGATGGTTGTGAGCCACCATGTGGTTGCTGGGAATTGAACTCAGGACCTCTGGAAGAGCAATCAGTGCTCTTAACCTCTGAGCCATCTCTCCAGCCCCTTTTAGAAGCTTCTTAATTTAAATATGGACACATTAAAAACTTACCTGTTGGAGCCATCTTTCATGTGGACTTTGGCATAAAGAACATCCACCATACCAGGATCATCGTTCATGTACTCAATCCCCTCCATCTCTACTTCTAGGGGTTTGCCACCAGTAATGTCGCTGCCAAAGAAGACAACATTAGATTTTCACAGCTGTGTAAGCAAAAAACACTGCAGTGTTGTGAACAATGGTTAATATGCATAGTCAAACAGCACAAGAACAGACCTGTGGGTTCTAGCTGTCCTTCTAATTTCGAGTTACTAAATGTTCAATGCCCTCAACTGCAAAATACAGGAGAGTGTTTTCAGCATCACACCATGTTCCAGTTCTCACTGACAAGCTCTAAGACAGAGCCAAGGGATGACATGATTGCAACAACATCCTACTGTGCTGGCCCTTCTCTCTTATTTCTACAAGAGGCGTGTGCTCACTAGATGTGCACACCAATAACACCCCTCAGGACCTCCTGTCCACATGATGAAAAGCCTCCACACTCACCTGTGCTAGCAGGTCCCTTTCTAGGCAATGGCAATACAGCCAATCATAGCTGCTGAACCAAGTCACTGTTTGGGGGTTTTGTTTGTTTTATTTTTAGGTGTTTGTTTGGTGTGTGTGTTTAAAGCAATGTTTGAGAAATGTTTAAGAAAGAGTTTTAGTATAGAGTGAGGCACAGGCATTAAAGGAGAAAGGGAGAAAGAGGGGCAGGCAGGCCTAGAAAACAATTGCATATCATGTTTATATCAGGGGTTTTTTTTGTTTTTTTTTTTTTTTTGGTTTTTCGAGACAGGGTTTCTCTGTAGCTTTGGAAGCTCTTCTGGAACTTGTTCTGTAGACCAGGCTGACCTCAAACTCACAGAGATCTGATGTGGGAGTCCCCTCTGTATGCTGTGATTACCACTGATTGAGAAAGAAACTGCTTTGGACCTATAGCAGGGCAGAACAGAGGTAGGTGGGGAAAACTAAACTGAGTTCTGGGAGAATGAAGGCAGAGTCAGAGAGACGCCATGTAGCCCCACCGAAGGCAGATGCTGGAATCTTTACCAGGTAAACCACAGCCTCGTGGCAATACACAGATTAATGGAGATAGGCTAGTTTAAGATGTAAGAGTTAGCCAGAAATACACTTAAGTTATTGGACAAAGAGTATTGCAAATAATATAGTTTCTTTGTGATTATTTTGGGGCTGAGCAGCCAGGAACAAACAACAGTTCTCCTACCACAGAGATCCACCTGCCTCTGCCTCCCGAGTGCTGGGATTAAAGGTGTGCACCACCACTGCCTCTGCCTCCCGAGTGCTGGGATTAAAGGTGTGTGTCACCACTGCCCGGCTTCAACCCCTTAATCTTAAAGGTGGATGATGACTGAAGATCTGTTCTCCACAGATTCTCTCCTACTGAGCTGAGATGCAGACCCTGCCTCTCCAGGGACTTAGAGTCTCAACTTGTTTGACCTAAGGGAGCATGAGAAGGTCCAGCTTTGGAAACTGAAAAATTGTCATTTAATGGAAACCAGAATATTCCCACTATTGTGTTTTCATCCCAGATCCCTCTCACAGACATATACGTCACCTAGAAAGAGCTTCCTGCCCATTGAAAGCCAGGAAAGCTCCACTCACTATATAGTGTTCCCTAAGTATCATATGGCTAGGCCCCATCTCTCTCCTTTTATATCTCCAGCCTTAAATAAAACATGTCAACACCGAATAAATACCCCACCCTCTGGAGAAAGCTGCTCTGGACAACGCTGGGAGGAATGTAGTCATGGGCTCTTCTGGGCTCTGTTGGGAGCCCTGAGACCTGCTCCTTAAGTCTGCTTTGCACCTTAGCTCTCCATGGGAAACTACTTGACTGTGAAGCTACTTCACAACTTCCTCCGTTTGCCGCTTACAAGCTCCGCATGTTATGATCATCAAGCTGAATTTAGCTGAGATGACCTTCCTCCTTTAGGAGTTTATCCAAGTGTCCCCACCAAGGTTTCCAACACTCAGAAGATCCTTAGGTGGGAACTTTCCTACAGAATTACCTTCCAAGTGGGAGATGTTAGAGATCAGGAGAGTTACCACCACTGGGGTACTCTTTACACCTGACAGACAGGCAGACTAGGTTTGTGGTACAGTCTCTGCAGAGACTGGGTGTCTACACAGAGGAGGCCAGCATGGGGCACTGAGGACAGCTGAGGTGCCACCTTCACCCATGTGCCAGGCTGCAGGCTGTGGACAGGATGGGCTTGCAGCCATGCTCCAAGCACCATAAGATCATCCTAAATAGGAAGGTAGCTTGTACAGGCAAGAAAAGATGGTGAGCTGAGACTATACCCAACCACCCAACCAACCTTTATGGCCCTGCTTAGAAATCTCCCTGGGGGCAGTGCTTAGAATAAAGTTGAACATTTCAAAACATCCCAGCTCACAGTAAGCCTGAAACCTAATCAGATATAGTATGTCTCCATTCCAAGTACTGATCAGGAAATTCAGTACTGATTAGGAATATGAAGGTGGCCATTCTATTCTGTCCAAGTACATGCAAGACAATTTGTTTCAACAATCAACTTTATACTAACTGCACCACACACACTATTTTTTAAGAGATACGGTTTCAAAGGGCAGAGAAAGAACGCACTTTTAATCCCAGCACTTAAGAGGCAAAGGTAGGCAGATTTCTTTGAGCTGGAGGCTAACCTGGTCTAGATAGCAAGTCCTAGGTCAGTCAGAGTTACATGGTGAGACCCTGTCTCAAAAACAAAAACATAAAGAGAAAGGGTATTATCAAGTTGCCCAGGCTGACCCAATTTCTGGACTAAAACAATCTTCTTGCTTTAATCTTCCAGTTGGAACCAGAAGTATATGCTGTTCCTAGTTTTCCTTATGCTTTTAAAATTAACCCTGGTGAGTTGGTTTAGCAGGTGTACATGCAAGTCTAATGTCTTCAGTTTGATCCCTGGAACTCATGTAAAAAAAGCCAGATGCACTGGCCTACATCTGTAATCCCAACATTCTTATAGCAAGATGGGAGAGGGAGCAGGAGAATCACCGAAAAGCTCCACTCACTGGCCCTGGCCTGAAGTACTAGCATAGCAGAAGCAACCCCAATAAGACTCCTGAAAGCTGCCATCTGACCTCCACAAGCATGCCATGGGACACAAACCCCCACAGTCACAACACACACACACACACACACACACACACACACACACACACACACAGTCATAAACAATAAAAAAGCTGAAAAAAATTTAAAACTAACCCTGCATAGCTAGATCAGCACTACCATGTTTTAACTAGGTTATATTTAATGCCACATGTAAGAGCCACGTGGACCTTTTTACCCATGCAGAGCTTGTTAGATATGCTGCTCATCATCATTATATTAATATTGACATGATTAAGTTTGTATGGACTGGGAGCCCAAATTCTCTCCTAAAACCTATCACACTGTGTTTTGTTGTCTTGTGAGACAGCTCACAAGAGTATATGGCTCTGGATGCAGTCCACGCTGTCTTAGGAGTATGTAGTTCAGGCTGGCTTGAACCTGAGGCAGAGTTACATCTCCCAAGAACCGACATTACAGGCGTAAGTCACTATGCAGACTGTTCTACTGGTTTTTATCAGATAATAACTAAGTTTCTCTCTCTCTCACTGTCTTTTCCTTGGTGCTGAGGACTTGAAATCCTTGGAATGAGATGGGGTACCAAGAACAAGAGCTAAATCAATGTAACAGGCTCCCAAGTTTACTTATGAGCAGAAATGGAAGCACCTGCAAACTACCCACAGATTTATCAAGAAAGAGATTAAAGAGCTTAAAAGAAAAATCCAATGGCTTGCCTGATAAATGTCTTTGTCTTGGTAGCTTAAAGGTGACCTCAGGTGCAATAATTAGAAATTAGCATCTGTCCACAGCTCAATTCTCTTCCCCAGCCCTGTCCCTCTTAGGTTTACTTGTTGAAGCCCTCATCTGTGAGGGACTCTCAGGCTTCAGGAGACAGACGCTGGTACTGACGAGGGGCCACTGCTCTGTTTCTGTCCGACATCCCACAGAGAAAAGTCACAAGGGACACATTTGAGCATCAACGTTTCCTCAGATTTTGAATAATTCATTCAAAATCTACTGAGTTGAGTTGCATGAGCCTTAAGTTTAAGAATTTCAACAGATATCTGGGTTCAGGGTAGACAGCACCCTTTAGTGTCAAAGGACCTCCAGATCTCAACTCCCCACATCCTTCAAATACCCACACAGCACTACATTTTTATCAAATCCCAAAATAAGTGAAGTTTGTTTTAATATTCCAACTTGAAAGGTCAGCACATTAAGCTATGGCACAGTCTTCACGGGTCCTCTTAGTTCCAGTGTTCCCCTTCGCACATCTTATTCCGGGATCTTTACAGCAGAGCAGGCCCAGGTTAGAAATACCATTACACACTGGCACACTTCCTAAGGGTACACTGCTTTTTTTTTTTTTTTACCACTTTTTCTGAGGGCAAAAGGTAAACCTAAGTGAAAAGCAAAAGACAATTTCCTCACCAGAGTTGAATACGATTTTTTGAAGTGACATCTCATCATTAGGGGAAACACTCTAGACACCTGACCCTCATCTGACACCGCAGAAGTGAGCTTGCACCGTAGATGTTTTAAACAAGCACACACAGCACAGAGGGGCAGGAGAAGAGGGCTGGGAGTACAGGGGAGGGGAGCTTGCTTTATTTGACTTGCTGGTCTCCAATCTTCCCAGCTTTTTGAAAAGAGCATCTTCAAACATCTTTCTGCATGCACTGCAGATTTCTGGCAGGGCAACTTTGCCCTATTTCAAAAGCTTTGCTGAATTTGAAAAACTACAATTACCATTTCCATCCTGTCATGTCGGAGTCTTAGAACTATTAGGATTGTTCTTTATTCCCGGTGCACACTGATTCTGACAGGCTTCCAGGCTCCGATTTGAACTAAATACACAAAAGGGATGAACTCGGCTAGGTCTGCCCATAGCTTAGGATTAAACCTCAGCGATGAAAACCTGTGACCTGATTTTCTTAAGGCAAGAAGAACAAATACTTCGCTACATAACATTTTATCTAACTCTAATATTTTTTTCTTCTTAGCAGGATTATCCCACTGGCAGCCAGGAAAATGTAGATACTTTCAGTTTAGTTTAGCAAAAAGAGAATTGAG
This sequence comes from Microtus ochrogaster, assembly GCF_000317375.1. Lineage (NCBI taxonomy): Eukaryota > Metazoa > Chordata > Mammalia > Rodentia > Cricetidae > Microtus > Microtus ochrogaster. The sequence goes on along the minus strand of NC_022028.1, from coordinate 32,912,008 downwards.
AATATAATGAAGAGTAAGACCGTTAAATATTTTTTTACAAAGAAAATTGCATCTATCTAATGATGAACACCAAACGATTTTGAGTTTTAAGTAAGATTTAAAAAAAAACAAAAAACCAAAAAAACAGAAAAGGCAAAGGATGTTTGTGAGTTCCAGGCCAGCCTGTTCTACATAGTGAGTTCCAGGTTAGCCAGGGCTACATAGTGAGGCCCTGTTTCAAATAAATAAATAAATAAATAAGAAGAATGAAACAGATAACTGGCCCCTGAACAAAGCAATGTAGAGACTTATATGTAACACAGAGAAAACCTTCAGATCTTTTTGCCCTATTCTGCCCAGTGAGTCAGATGACCCATTTCCTTTTTTTGGGACAGGGTTTCTCTATGTGGTTCTGGCTGTCTGGAACTCACTCTTAGATGTTGGCCTCAAATTCAGAAATCTGCCTGCCTCTGCCTCCAGAGGTGTACAACACCACACCCAGCTTAGGTGACCCATTTCTACAGAGCCATGTTAGAGTAGCACGGCACCTGTATATAATAAGGGGATTTTTAAATAAAGATTTTGTGTGTGTGTGTGTGTAGAGGAAGCCCTGAGTAAATGAAGTCCTGAGTAAGTGTGTGCTATTGACATGTCAGGGACCCCAGTGTTTCAATGTCATGGTGAAAAAGCCTTCCCTGGCTGAGGCTGAGAGGGATGCTAAGCCTTCTTTTGGTCTGAATGCTGTGTGTAGAAAAGGACTACCGGGCCCCCTCTCCCCAGATGTTTATGGTCTGAAGACTGCTTCCTTATAGAGACTGCTCCTACCAAGACAGGCTACACCAGTTTCCTTGTTAAGTTGTACAAAATAACCCTGCCTTCTTGTTTATTGGTATGTAATAACCCTCTTCAGCTGTACGCAATACCTCGCCATTTAACTACATATAATGAATGTGCTGAGCTTCAAGGTACTATGGCTTCTCTGCCAGGGAGCCCAGCCCACACAATCCCAGTTTTTCTGTATGCATGGATGTCTTATTGTCTATCATTTCTTCATTTCCTCGTCATTCCCGGGCAGGATTCCCAGAGCAAAGCTGTGCAAAGGTTCAGGACCTATCTCCCTGGAATTCTCTAAAATCTAGTGAGTGAGTTAGTTTCCTAATTTCTCTTTATCCATCTTAAGGAAAAAGAGAAAAAGGATACTTTTGAGTCCTGACTTCAAGATGACAAAACACAGAAGAAACAATGGCTGTACCAAGAAAGTCATAGCCATCTCCTCGCAATGCATGCTCAAGGGCATTAAGAACTTCCTGATTCAGAACACTGTCGCGGCCACTGCATCAGGACACTTCTGGCCACTGCATCAGGACACTTCCGAAGCAAGTGTCTCCCATGCTTTTGTGTTTCTCTATGTCAAGCTGTATTACTTTGTGAGCTGTGCTATTCATAACAAGGTGGTCAGGGATTGATCTCACGAAGCCTGGAAGGACAGAATGCCCAACCTCAACTTAGACCTGCTGGTGCTACCTCACCACCCCCACAAACCCCACGAAGAGCTGGCTTCAAAGGAGAGGAGAAAAACATCTGAGAAAGATAAAGTAGAGACTATAAAGAGAGAGGAGAGGAGGCTCTTTGAAGTGATGCTTCGATGTTAGATATATGTGTAAATTAAATTTTTACAGTTAAAAAAAAATAAGTAACAACTCAGCCTGGCCTGAGAGAGTCCCTGAGTTGATTTTTTTTTTTTGGGGGGGGGGGATGGGGTCTCATTATGTAACTCTGGCTGGCCTGGAACTTGCTATATAAACCAGGCTAGTCTCAAACCTCGCCTCTTGAGTGCTGGGATAAAAGGAGTACACCACCATGCCTGGCTTGATATTCTTATTGACTAAAATAAAAAATAAATATTTACTTCTTTATTGTTTTTACTTTCTTATTTGAGAGGAGTAGGACTGTTTGATTGTTCAAGACAAGGTCTCATGAAGCCCACACTTTCTTTCAACTAGCTTATGTAGTCAGGGATAACCTTGAACTCCTTATACCCATCTCCATCCCCAAATCTTGACCTCATAGACGTATGCCACCATACCACATTAGGCTGATCTTTGCATTCCTGAGGTAGAGTCTTGTGAGTCAGGCGGACTCAGATTTAAGGTTTTCTGCCTGAGCCTCCTGGAACTACATGTGTACATCATCACAGTCGCCTTCCTCTTCTTATTTTAACTTTAGCCAGGTGCAGTGGTTACACCTATAATCCCAGTACTCAGGAAGCTAAGGCTGGATTTGCTTGAGCCTCAGAGTCTGAGACTATCCTAGGCAACATAAAATCCCAGCTACTCAAGAGGCTGAGGCAGGCGACTGAGGTAATACAGTAAGACCATATTATTTAAGTAAATAAAAGAAGACACGGAGGAAGAGGAGGAGAGGGAGAAGAAATGGGAAAGGGGGGAGAAGGGAGGAGGGGAACATTACATCCTTTCCTAAGGGATGCTGCAGTTCTGTCTGAACAACTGTGATAGGCCCTCTAAGAGAACCAGGTCCCACTATCTTTCATGTCTTGGTTAAGGGACTTGATAATAGGGAATCAATCTGATTAGAGATGGATTCAATCAAGTCAGAGTCCTTAAAAGCCAACAGCTTGTTCCTACTGTGGTCACAGACAGAGGTGACAACTGAAGGTCAGAGAAATGCAATATTAGAATTAATGTTGGGAAAAAGGAGCCATAATGTGGGAAATCTCTAAAAGCTGAACTTTAAAGGCAAGAAAAAAAGATGTTTTTCCTTAAACACTACAAAGGATTACAGCTCTGCCCAGACTTTGACTTCAGTCCAGTGAAACCCATATATGTCTCCTGACAGACCAGTGAGATGGCTCAGCAGATAAAGGTACTGGCAGCCTGTAGACGTAAGTCACAAACGATGCCACAGCAGTTTGGAATTATAATTAACAGGGTAGTATTTATTTAAAGGGGAAAAAAACTTACAGATCACCGTCAGCCCTCTGTACGACCAGGAAGGGAGTCTAGCCGCCAGCCGAGCAGGAAGTGAAGAGAGCGAGAGAAGGAAGTGGCCGCTTTTTTAAAGGGAGAGAGACCACGCCCCAATGGGCGGGTATCTCAGCGGCTATAGGCTGGAGGAGCGGAAGGACTCCCGCAACAGCAGCCAACTCTGAACCTGAGTTTGATCCCTGGAACTGCATGGCGGAAGGAAAGAACTGACTTCTGTAAGCTGCCCTCAGACATCCACATGTGTGTCATGACATGTGTATATATCCTCCTTATAAATAAACAAATGAATAAACAAACAACAAAATTCCCAGGTCATCCAGCTCTCTCATCTAAAAACAAGTCTGTGGTACTGAAGACCCCAGCCTAGGCTGCCCTCCCTCCCCTTTCCTGATCCACAGATGGCAAACCACAATGGTTGTGTGTTGTCTGAAGCCACTGAAGTTGTAGTAATATGCTACTCTGGATCAAACAATGGGCTATTCTGCTTAAGAACAAAATTTGCCTATCAATTAGTACAATTTAAAAACTATAAATGCATGCTTTAAGTCAATCACTACAAATGAACGAGTCAGCACCGGAGAGATGACTCAGCATTTAAGAACACTGTGCTTGCAGAGGACCAAGCTTTGTCTCCTGGCACCTACATGGTGGCTCACAACCATCTGTCACTCCAGGTTCAGGGTCTCTGATACCTTCTGACTTCTGTAGGTACTAGGCACACACAAAGTGCACATACGCACATGTAAGCAAAACACTCACACCCATAAAACAGACAGATCTTACATATGCTTTAACAAGTGAGTCATGATCTAATTCCCATGTCACCTAGCGCCCTCATCTGAAAACAAGCCTGTGATAAGGAAGACCCCAGCATGGCTGCCTCCCTCCCGTGGCTGCCATTACATACTTGATGAACTCCTCTTTACAACGCTGCAGGATCTCACACGTCTGCTGGATCTCTTGCTCACTTAAAAGCACCAACATTCCAATAGTTAGATGAAGCTTTTTGGGATTCTGAAAAATGGAGCTGTCAACCCCACGATCCTGTTGTTAGCAGAAGAGAAACAAGAAACTCAGCTCATATAGAAACAAATGGCAAGAATAATCATGGCAAAGCCAGTGTGGTAGAGCGCCCCTTTAATCCCAGCATTCAGGAGATGTGTAAGCAGGTGGATCTCTGTACTACAAGACAGCCTGGTCTACATAGGAAGTTCTGGGCTGGCTAGGGCTACATAGAGACTCAGCTCAAAAATATACAACGAGGGTAAGTGGGCTTAATCTGTAATCTCAGCATTGGGAAGGCTGAGGCAGGAGGATCACTGCAAATGCTAGGACCGACTGACTATATAGTGAAACATATCTCAAAAAAATGGCTGGAGAGATGGTTTAGTGGTTAACAGCACCTGGCTGTTCCTCCAGAAGACCCAGTTTCAATTCCCAGCATACACAACCTGCTCACACCAGCTATAACTCCAGTGCCAGGGGATCTAATACCCTCTTCTGGTCTCCATGGGCACTGAACACATGTGATACACAGCTATACATGCAGGCAAAACACCCATATATATATATAAATAAGTATGTTCAAATATGTATACATTCATATATATTCATATATAATCACACACACACAAGCTAGGCATGGTAACACACACCTTTAGTCCCAGCTTGAGGAGGCAGAGACAGGCAGATCTCAATGAGTTCAAGGCCAACCTGGTCTACATAGCAGGTGCCAGGTCAGCCAAGGCTATAGAGTGAGACTCTGTCTCAAAACACAAAACAAAACACAGAAATAGGTGGCATAAATATAACTGAGAACATGAAAATAAACCCATATACACAGGGAATGTCTACAGACAGGAAGAGCAAAGGTGGAGCCTAATCATATTAACTTAAAATGGCTCAATGACTTACACATAAAGTTAAGCCACAAGCCGAGGCAGAGGGGGTGAACACCTTTAATCCCAGAACTCAGGAGGCAGAGGCAGGCAGATCTCTGCAAGTTTGAGGCCAGCCTGGTATATAGAGTGAGTTCCAGGACAGGTCCCAAAGCTACAAAGAAACCCTGTCTCAAAAAAACAAAACAAAACAAAACAAAAAAGATAAGCCATAAATCTTTCAGATGATAAGTAAAATTACTTTCCTATGACCCCGAATTTGGCAATGGGTTCTTAGATATGACAGTAAAAACATAAACAAAGAAACAGGTAAACAGAACTTAATCAAATTCACCAATTTACTGCATTAGTAGTAAGAAAATGAAAGAAAAACCAAGCATGGTGATGCACCTGTAACCCAGTGCTGAGGAAGCTAAGGCAAGAGGATCATGAGTTCAAAGTCAACCCAGGCTACACAGCGAGGCAAAGGAAGCAAAGAAACGAAAGAAAGGGGAGATGAAGAGAATGGGAGAGGAGAGGGAAATAACAAAGAAGAGAGGGAAGAGGGGAGAAGAAGCAAAGGGAGAAGAGGGAAAGGGGGAAGAAAAGGGCAGAGAAGAGTGGCAGAGAGGGAGGGGAGAAGATGAGAAGAAAAGAGAGGCAGAAGGAGGGGAGGAGAGAAGAAGAGGGAGAGGGGAGCAAAGGAGAAGAGAAAGTGGAAGAAAGAGGAGAGTTTATAGAATGGGAGAGATATCTGCATTATTTGTTAAAGATAAAAATATCTAAAATAGGGGCTGGGGAGATGACTCAGAGGTTAAGAGCACAGCCTGCTCTTCCGGTGGTCCTGAGTCCAATTCTCAGCAACCACATGGTAGCTCACAACCATCTGTAATGAGATCTGGCACTCTCTTTTGGTGACATACATGCAGACAGAACACTGTATATAAAAAAAAAATAAATAAATCTTTTTAAAAAATCTAAAATATATAACTCTTGAAATAAAAAAAGGTACAAACAATCTAATCTTTAAAATAGAGAATAGTGGTGGCATACACCTTCAATTCCAGTACTCAGAAGGCAAAGACAGGCAGGATCTCTGAATTCAAGGCCAGCCTGGTCTACAGAGCAAATTCCAGAACAGCCAAGGCTGTTCTCTGTGTACAGAGAAACCCTGTCTCAAAAAAAAAAAAAAACAAAAAAAAAAAAACATAAAAACAACAAGTTAAAAAAATAAGAGACGATTTAGATGGGTGTCTTCCCAAAGAGCTGTAATAACAATACACAAAGATCTTCAACATCATTAATAATTTAGGTAAATGAAGAGTGAGCCACAATGAGGTACTGACTCTCAAAATAATGGAGAAGTAAAAAAAAAAAATTCTGACAAGGTTGCCAGAAATTGCAACCTCAGACAATGCCAGGAAAGTAAAATAGTTCAGTTCAGCCACTGTTAAAAGCATGCTGCAAAGTTAAAGACAGAATTACCATGTAATCAACACTTCTACTCCCAAGTACATGCCCAAGAAAATGAAAAAGGACCCGATCAGAAACATTCCTAAAAGTGCCACTCACACAGCCAAGAGATGAAACTAGCCCAAATGTGTAAGAACAAATAAACGATAAACAAGCTATGGCAGCCCACCTGGAGAAGCAAGTAGCAGTGTAAACAGGAGCGAAGTGCCAACACACTGCAATATGGATAAGCTCGGGAAACACGGTGTTGATTAGAGAAACCAAGGGCCATACAGTTTATTAGTCCATTTATATGAAGTGTTCAGAGTATGGAGAACAGAATAAAATTGGAGGCTGCTGGGAATAAGGGTGATAGGGAGGAACTGTTATAGGTATGAGATTTTCTTTTGGAAGAATAAAATGTTATAAAGCAATATACTGCTGATAGTTGTGCATTGTCAGTATAGTTAACACTACTGAACTGTTCCCTTTAAAATGGTTAATTTGATGGGATTAAGACAGGGATTTAGAGAAGGCTTTTGCTACAAAGCACTGACTCTTCACTTGGCCCTGGCACATGTCTAGTTAGGGGTTAAAGCAGGACAAATAACTCACCGCTCTGGTTCATGTTGCACCTGTTTCCTGTATGCTTGAAAACTTTGGGTCAGATTCTCGCTCAATTCTGCATGTTAATCACTTAAGGAATGTTCATCCAAAGCTGGTAATCCTCCTCTACCCTGGCTGAAGCCACCAAGATAAGAGGAACAAAAGTATTTTTCAGAGTCACTGAGACAATTGCAGATTCCTGCAATGGCGAAGTCTCCAGGCAAAGCCCTAAACCTGCCAGAACAGTGACACACACAGATCACTCCAAGACGAGTGAGAATAGTCATCTCAGGGAAAGAAAATTGCCTGCCCAAGCAATAAAACTTCCCAGAGTCCAGGAGCCTGAGAGAACCAGACACGGTTTGGCCAAGACTGTTTAGTTATGCACACCTCATGCCCTACCTAAGTTCTTCCCCTGAAACCTGTGAAGCTGAGGCTCCTATTGGCACCTGCAAAGGCGGGCTGAGGAGGCTTGAGCCTGGTCTTCCCATGTAGTTACAGTGGATAAACTCTTTTTTGGCCTTTCATCATTACATTTTCTGGAGTGGCAGGACACGACTTGTTGGGACTCCCAGAAGCCAGGCCTCTATAGCTGAAATCTCCTATGTTATGGGATTATCACATATTGTGTAGGGACTTGGAGGCCACACTTGGTAGTAGGACCCAAGCAGGTGGTCCTGGTTGTAATCACTTGTACCCTAAAGAAATAAACAGTAGCCCAATAGAACAACAATTCGCAGGAAAAAGAGAATGCAATGTTCTAAAGCTTTTTGTGGATGTATGTGTCTGAGTTCATGTGCACTGAATGTACACAGGTATCTGCACAGAGCAGAGGGTATCAGATTCCAGGGAACTGGAGTTGGAAGGATGTTGGATCCCTTAAGCTCAAGTTACAAGTGGTTGTGCACCATCTGATGTGAGTGCAGGGAACTGAACCCTGGGCTTCAGCATGAACAGTGCATTTTTAGTCACTGAGCCATCTCTCCAGCCCTAGCGCACAATATTTTAAATGTAGGTTTAAGAAGGTCGAGGACACCAGAACACAGCCCACAGACATCAGCTAAACAGGAGCTCATAGGGGCGCACAGAGACTGAGGCAGCGATCATGGGTCTGTGCTAGGTCCTCTGAATACATGCTACAGCTGTTTTGCTTGGGGTTTTGTGGAACTCTTAACAGTGGGAGTGGGGCTGTTTCTGACTCTTTTGCCTGCTCTCAGGACCCTTTTCCTCCTATTGGGTTGCCTTGCCCAGCCTTAATGAGGGTTTGTGCCTAGTCTTATTGCATCTTGCTATGCCATGTTCGGCTGACATACCTGGGAGGCTTGCTCTTTTCTGAAGGAAAACAGAGGAGCAGTGGGATGGGACTGAGAGGAGGAGAGGGAGGGAATGCTGTGGTCAGGAAGTATTATATGAGAGAATACATAAAAAGAAAACAAAAGAATATTTTTTAAGCTAGGTGTGGTGGCACTTGTCTTTAATTCCTGAACTGGGGAGGTGAAGACAGAAAGATGAGGAGTTCAAGCCAGCCCAAGCTAAATAACATCCTTTTCCAAATATAAGAATATCTCTTTTTGGTCTGCCATCAACTTTGTCAATTTCATGGCAACTGATTCTCTTCTGAGCTCCCCAAAGAATAACTTACCCCGTGGCCGTCCCTCTGAAATAAGACTCTATAAATTGTAGCGGGCTTACAATGAGTGTGGTGAGGCACAGCGCAACTGTAGAGCTTGGAAAGCTCAAGTAGGATGATTTTGAGTTTGGGGCCAACCTTTGTTATGTGGTAATCTCTAATCAGTATGGACTAGAGAATGAGACCCTGCCTCGAACAAGATAAAGCAAAACCTATAGGGCTTTTTCTGTCTTAGCAGATACTGCAACATATCCAGATACAGACTGCATTAAACTAAATTCTGAGGGCTGAACATGAGGCTCAGTGGTACAGTGCTTGCTGAGCAAAGCTCTAGATTCCTCCCCAGAACTGCAAGCAAATAAGCTCTGCCAAGCACCAGGACGAGTGAACAGTGAGTGTGGGGGCAGCACACGCCACATCCAGGCAGTCACCTGTCACTGGCTTTGGCTCTACACACCTCTTCAAACCTCCACCTCTGGGAAACACGTAAGACCAATATGCTTTCTGAGTTCTGAGCCCTTTTTTAATTAAAGCGCAACTCACTTCACATACAATTGGCTACTTTACCATGTAAAATTTGGTGCTATTTAGCATATTCATGTTGTGTAACCAATAGGCTCTCCATACTTTCAATACCTTTTCATCTCCTCAAAACACTCCATGTACATAAAGCAACCACTTCCTGTCCTTGAAGGTAAGCTCTAATGTGACTTCTGTCTCTTTGGATTTGCTTATGGAATTATCTAGTCTGCATAAAGCTCATAAAATAAATCATTCAAGGGCTGGAGAGATGGCTCAGCGGTTAAGAGCATTACCTGCTCTTCCAAAGGTCCTGAGTTCAATTCCCAGCAACCACATGGTGGCTCACAACCATCTACAGTGAGGTCTGGTGCCCTCTTCTGGCCTGTAGGCATATAAGCAATCAGAATACTGGGTACATAATAAATAAATAAATAAATAAATAAATAAATAAATAAATTTTTTTTTTTTAAAAAAAGAAATCATTCAAAATAAAACTTCAGTGACTGGCTTTCTTCATTTAGCATAATGTCTTCAAAGCTGACCATGTCCAGTGTATCATAAAGGCAATTTATACCACTAACTATAGGTAATTGTCATATTTCACTAACCTTATTCTGTAAATGAAAAACAAAAAATGAAACTCTCGGGGCTGGAGAGATGGCTCAGTGGTTAAGAGCATTGCCTGCTCTTCCAAAAGTCCTGAGTTCAATTCCCAGCAACCACATGGTGGCTCACAACCATCTGTAAAGAGGTCTGGTGCCCTCTTCCGGCCTGCAGGCATACACACAGACAGAATATTGTATACATGATAAATAAATGAAATAAATATTTAAAAAAAATTAAACTCTCTTCTACGTAGGAGCCAACCATGAGGAATTCTAGCTTTGAATTTTAATATCCATAATTGGATCCCTCACCTAATAAGGCACCCAAAAGAAACACATTTACCACACACAGCTTGTACCCAGTTCTTGGTTTGCTAGCACACACTGCCTCATTTTTGCCTTGGAAACAGTAGTTAATAGATTACCCATTTTCTAGGTGTTAATGGAGCCTGAGCTATTTTTGTATCTGATGAAGGAGTTTTATTATTCTACCCATCAACCTGAATTGCCTCATTTAATTTAAGGAGGTGATTCTAAGGAACAAACAGCTTTAAAAGAGGGTGTGGTGACATTGCCTGCAGAGCTAGCACTCACTGGAGATGCTGAGGCAAGAGGGTTGTGAGTTTAAGGTCAGCATGGGCTTCACAGTAAAAATGTCTCAAAGTAAAAGCAACAATCATCTCTAAACTGTCAAGGAAGGCTAAGTGCAGGACACGCAATGCCAAGTGTTTTAACCCAGAGAGACACCTGCTATATTAGGAAAGGCATGTGATGCTCCCTTCGTGACTGCAGTGTGCACAACTCTACCACAAATATAATTGGGGACTCTCCCTAGTAACAAGTCAGGCATTTCCTACAAACATTTGCAACCAACCCCAATTTCAAGGGAGAAAGAAACAGGAGGATCGCTGAGATTTACTTTTAGCCTAGCAAAGACTCAAGTGCCAGGTTCAGAAAAAGATCCTGTTTCAGGCCAGGAAGTGGTGGCTCACTCCTTTAATCCCAGCAATTGGGAGGCAGAGGCAGGCGGATCTCAGTGAGTTCAACACTGGCCTGGCCTACAAAGCAAATTCCAGATCTGTTACACAGAGAAATCCTGTCTTGGAAAACCAGAAAGAAAAGAAAAAAGGTCCCATTCAGAGGCACAAATCCTGTTCAGAGGCATAGGCAGAGAGGATGCAAAGGGACACCCAACACCCTCTTTAGGATTCCACATGAATGCATGCGCACACACAGACACAGACACATATATATTCACCAATAAATAAAAACGAATCTTCAAAAACCTTAGAGAAGCATCCCATTGGGTAGACAAAAGGCAGATACTATGTGCACCTACACAAACACACAAACCCACTCCCAAATAGAAAATGGCGTGCAATTGCACTCATTAAAATAAGAGGAGCAATATGAAGATGTGAGAACCACCCCTGACCACCCGACACCCCCACATTCAGGGCATACATCCCACCACTGTCATGCTATGACCAAAAGAAACGTCAAAGAGGATGCTAGAGGAGAGAAGCCAGGGCAATGACAATCTGCAAAGTTGTCTGTAAACCTGCTCCCCAAACCAGAACCAAGCCTGGAATGTCCTGCAAAGAAATGGAGCAGAAAGCCAGAGGGAAAGCGGGAAAAGCAGATGCTAGCAAGATGTGAACAGCCCTACTGACAATGGAGATGAAAAAGCAGACCAGGCACAGGAGGATAAAAATGTCAGAAAACTAATAGTGCGTGCATGCGTGCGTGCGTGCGTGTGTGTGTGTGCATGTGTGTGTGTACACATCTGACTATTTTTATCAAGTGTTATAAAAATGCATAATTTTGTTTTACTTTTTTTAAAAGCTATGTTGCTAGCACATGTAACATTTAGTTATATTTAGGGGGAAGGAGCATGTGTCACTAACAGAATGCTTCCCAGCTGGATTGATACTGAGAAAACATCTTTCCGTTGGCTTTCAGACTCCTCTTGGCTCCCAGGAGGATTTCCCTGTCCCTGATAAATGAAGCCACCTAAGCAGAAACTTTGTGGGAAGGGAAAATTCAAACTTTATGCCCTCCCATCCATCCCCACTCCTTTAAAACAAGAAACCCTGTGGTGGTTTAAATAGGAACGGTCCCCACAGACTTCTGTGCTTGAATACTTGGCCCATAGGGAGTAGCACTACTAGGAGATGTGGCCTTGTTAGAGGAAGTGTGTCACTGTGGAGACAGGCTTTGAGGTCTCATGTACGCTCAAGCCATGCCCAGTGTGGGCACAGCTGCTTCTGCTGCCTGAGGATCAAGATGTAGAAATCTTAGCTTCTTCTTCAGCACCATGTCTGCCAACACACTGCCATGAAGATAATGGACTAAACCTCTGAAGTGTAAGCCAGACCCAACTAAATGACGTCCTTCATTGGTGTCTCTTCACAGCAATAGAAACCCTAACTAAGACAACCACAGTGGGAGCTGATCACCCAGAGCTGATGTTGCCAGTATGTTGGGTGATCTGAACTTGGCAGTGACATCATTGAGGAGGTGTCCCTGAAAAGAACAGTGGTTCCTTTCCCAGACCTTTGGACTTCAGGGTAATAGTTTTACTCTCACCACCTCATAACTGAAAGCCACAATCAGCTCATGAAAAGCTATTAAACAACATCATTAATGTGAACTGTCAACTGTCCCTCTAACTCTCCCTATTCAGATCAGAGCATCAGATAATAAAGTAAGATCACAGATTTTATCCAGTGGTTCTCTGATTTTGATAGTCCACACTGTATAGACTGATGGCATGACCACTCCGTGGTATAGTTAGGGAAGGAAGGGCTTTATTGTAGATATGAGAGAGAGAGAAAGTAGTAGACTGAACATGACCAGCAGGTTGGACCTGGCCAGTGCTATCTGTGAGAGAGGGGAGCATAGCAGGGGCAGAGAATAGAGAAAACATAGTCAGAGAAGCAGGAGCAGGGCACAGAGAGCAGCCAACATTATCAAGAATAGCAGGATAATAAGAAGAATGCGTAGCTAGGGGCTGGGAATCCTGTGAGCTGGAAGGAGTTTAGGGTAGAGGCGGAAGTGAGAAGGGCAGGATACAAGCATGGATTTGAAATGTGTAACAGGTACTTGTGATGTTGAGGGAGTCTGGAGAGCAGCGTGGGTTTTGGCGGTGTTGATTCTTGCCACAGGCAGTCATATGTCTCTCTGACAGAGGGAAGAGAAATTACTCCTTTTGGTAGATAAGAACCGGTTTCGTAAGTTGCTGAGGAATGCTGACTTTTATCTAATGGACAGAAATCCCCCTAGAGTTCAGGTTGAGCTCACTGAACTATCTTTTCAAGTTTCAGGAACTGGAGTTTCCTTTTAACCTAAACACACACATGAAGAAGTTTCAAGTTTGACAGCTGTACACTGTAAACCACTGTCTGTCCATTCCTGAGTGATTTAAATACCCTGGTTGCATATGGAAAGTCAAACACAATTTGACTTGGGGAAAGAAAGGGGTGGAGGAGGCAGAAACTGATGTAAGAGAGTTGGCTTCTGGAGAAAGGGAACTGAGGAGGAGGTGGTGGCTCTAGCAAGGGGAGGGTCAGGCCTCTGCAACAGGGCAGCAACAAACAGCCTGCCCTCCAGCCTTCTCACCTTTCTCTAGCCTCCTCCCTGGCAGGAGCAACACCCATTCCAGCAACAGGGCATCACTGTTGTGCTTAAAACAAAGGGGAAAGTTAAAACTGTGAGGTCAGGGGCACTGAGGAAGATAAGTAAGATTTATATATGGGTAGAGACCCAAGCTAAACAGATAAAAAAGACTGGGCTCTGAGAAAAACAAAGCCGGCCTCAGTGGGCTCTAAGCCAGCTCCCACCATGCCCTATCCACCAGCAAAGGAGCATACAAATGCACCAGTATCCTTCCACTTCCCCCAGGAAATGGCCCAGCTCTATAAGCAGGTTCACCTTTTCACATATCCCTGCATCTAGTTGTAGCCGACTATAATGGCAGCTTCTAAAACAGACCATTCCAAGACTAAGGAGGATACTATATGCAGCCTCTGGTAATGGAACTTTGTTTCTGCCTACTAGCCTGCTAAAAATAAAACCTGCCTGACAATCACTCTACTGGTACCTGGTATGAATTTTTCTCCTTCAAGAGCTCAAGAGCCAAGACTTTTGCCAAACTGGGATGGAAGGGAATCCAAGAGGAGGTATAGTCTCCCTGCCCACAAAAGCACCAGCCGTCTGGCAGTCACATGTCACCCCAGGGTCTTGGCAGAGTTCAGGGCTGGAGGCTCTTCCCTGGGGAAGCTTCTGTTCATCCATACATTTCATTCCATTTCTTCTATCTTTGTGTGGGGGGGGGGGGCACTAAGGCAGCAGCTCTGCGTCGGGGACAGGGAAGGGCACCTACGGTTGTTTGTAGTATCATTGCAAGTATCTCTCAGTGATGTTCATGGGGGATCCCCAGGCCCCATCCCTGTGTCAGACTAGTTTCCATGGAGATAGGATACTGAGTCCCTTGAGACTAGAACTGCCAGCATGAGAATCCTGCAGTCACACATAGCCTCTGCCCAGGTTGGCAGCAGCGCCACTGATGCCCTGTATCTCCATTCCATTCTGGCTATACCAGCGTGTCTTACAGAATCTCAGGTCATTAACGACAAACAGACTTTTGTCGTTATAAACTGAGAAAAACAAATGCCAATTAAAACTATACTGAATACTTCCTCTCACCCATCAAGTGACAGTTCAAAAGCCCAACCACACTCGTGTAGGACAGGTTGTGGGGACGTGAGTGCTTTCACGGTGCGAGTGAAACACAAACGCCCTATAACCCAGCACTTGGGGGCAAAGACAGCAGGATCAAGAGTTCAGTGGCAGCCTGGATGCCCAGGCTTGAAAAGGTGGTGGTGGTGGGGGGGGGGCAAGGTTTTAGACTGAAATATATCAGCCCCACCCAGTCCACCCCCATCCTTGCGTCAAAATGTTCACTCCCAGTGGAACTGTGTTTAGAGAAGGGGCCTTGAAGCAGAGAAAATGAACTCATGTCACTGGGTGGAGTTCAAATCCAATACAGCTGGTATCCTTATACAAGAATGGAAAATAAAGAAGACACAGAGAGAAAGTCATCTGCCATCTTAGAAAGACATTGCGACAGGCTCAGCTCTGCTTGCACCTGGGTTTTTATAGTCCAGATTCCACAGCTGTGAGAAAAGAAAGCTCTCTGTCTGCGTCTGCTGTACCCTGTGACACTGGCCCAAGCAGAGCAATACACCAGGGATTCTAGTCCTGGAAATGGATACTTAAAACATAGTTTTTGCTTGTTTGGGTGGTTTTGGTTTTGGTTTATTAAGAAAGGGTTTCTCTGTTTAAACAGTCCTGGCATTGCTAGACCAGGCTGGCCTTGAACTCAGAGATCCACCTGCCTCTGCCTCTGCCTCTCAAGTGCTGGGATTACAGGTGTGTGCCACCACACCTGGCATGATTCTTTATATAGTTTTGACTTTTGGAAGTATCTTGATGGCATACATATTAAAAAACAAATTAATGAGAATTTAAAAGGGAAAAAACTAAAGCTGAAGATGAATGAAAGGGGCCAGGGGCTCAGTAGTATAATGTATCCTTAACATGCACCAAACTGTAGCTTGTCTCACAACAACAACACATACTGGGGTGGGGGAAAATCAACACAAGTTCACACCAACTAAAAAATACATATCTGTTTTTTTATTACACTTTTGGGTGGGGTTGAGGGAAGATTTACAAATTCTGAATACTTTTTCTCTTATCTTTTTTGAGACAGGGCTTCAGGACAGTCCAGGCTGCCTGAGACTACGCAGCCCAGCGTTCAGTAGTATTGTTGTCATCATCCCACATACCCCAGCCCAGCTCCCCCCCAAGCCCACAAGGATGGGCAAGACTACCAGGGTCTGATACCTCTGAAACAACCAAAAGAAATCCTCCCCTTCCTGTTCATTTTTAAAATTTTTACTTATTATTTAAGTTATTACAGTCTCTCTGTGTATGTATATACATACATGCACACATGTTCAAACCACAGCACACATGTGGAGGGGTCAGAGGGCAACCTCTGGGAAACCAGCTGTTTCCTTCCACCATGTGGGTTCCAGGGCTTGAACTCTATTTGGCAGACTTGACAGCAAGTGCCCTGACCCACTGAGCCATCTCAACAGCCCCATTACATTGTTTTCAACAAATACTGTGTCATGGCAACAAAAGCCAACCGACTAACCTCACCTCCCCCTCTAAGAGACCACCCCTTTATCAGCTCAGGTTTACTTGCTAAGGAAACACTGACTACTGGGAAACTAAATAGATGAAGTGAAGAGAACACAGAACAATGAACTATCTCAAGGTTACACGAACCCAAGTCTTTAGGGGATTTTGAGTCATGAGGTCATCCTGTCTTTAACTCTACTGGAAATCCATAAAGACTTACTGGGAAGTCTTTTAATGAGCAGAGAAACATCAAATTTTACCCTGCTTAACACTGTCATCTACCAAAATAAATATACAAATAAATTAAAATAACCCAACCATATTTTTACAGAATTGTCCAAATTAAATATAAGATCAAACAACCTTAAAGACAGTGGTATAAATCCCTAGGGCCATTGCTTCTCTTTGCTCGGAATATATACTCCTACCTCAAGTCTGTTCATTGAAACAAATCAAGACCAACATCAAGTCCTTTACTCCAGGGCTTAATTACGCCGGGCTCTGCTCCAAGTCTGCCATTATTTGGAGCTGGAACTGTTCTGCTCCATTAGGTTGGCCACCCAGGCTGGCGCCTGACAATTCTAACGGTATTGACCTTCCACCCAAGAGAGGCAAGCAGAGGGTGAAGTAACAGGAATTTCCTGGGGCAGTTTTGTCTGGATGACAATATGGCAAAGTCACATCTCTGAGCCTCAGTTTCTTTATGTATTAAGCAGAGTCTCACAAAGCAAATCTAAAGCAGCCTTCTGTTAAGGCTGAGTCGGGTTCAGAGCCCCAGGCCATAGCCTTAACTCTGCCTGCAGCTGCTGCTGTAGTTTACCACTGGCCGTCACACCATCGTCACAGGGTTTCACCAACTTCACTTTATCTTTTAGATCCTAGGAACTGACTTTAAGGTCTCTCACAAGCTAGGCAACTGTTCAACCACTGAACTATATCCCTGGGCCTTTTTTTATTTTGAGGCAGAATCTTGCTAAGTTACTCAGGCTGTCCTTCAGTCCACACACAGTCCTGCTAGGCCGTGCACTTGCCACCATCCTGCCTCAGCACTGCAAGTCATTCAGACGACAGGTTCGCAGATCACACCTCAGGCCCATCTCATTTTTCGTCTAGCACTCCAGGAAATGCTGGCAATGTAACTCTCAAGCTGGCAAGCTTGGGGGAAAGGCCTGAAAAGGGTACAAAGGATTAGCCCCGCCCCTCCATGGGGCATTCTTTCTTAACATTCAAATCACACAAGCCATTCCCCAGGTGCATGGGGAGAGAGCCAGCAAGCAGGCAGGAAGCCTCTCTTCAGACAGGGGCCTGCAAGGCCATGCTCATTACAAGATGACTAAGGAATGAACTCAGGAGAATCTGAACACTGTTCTACCTTGACAGTAGATGCTGATTATCAGGAACAAAAGCAAATCATCAAATCACACATGTCCACCATGTGCTAGCAGCTCCAGGAGTTACAAAGGCTTGTGCCTTGGTCCACAATATCGTCTCAGGTTCTAACTCTACTCTGTTAGCAAGCCACTGTTGCCAGACAAGTCATGTCACTTTCCTAAGCTTCAGCTTCCCCTTCTATAAAATAGAAGAGATCGCCTACCTTACCGCTAAGTCAAAGGTCCTATACCTTATTTCACACGGAACCCATAACTAAGAACCTGCTAAGAAATCAGGCATCTGCTGGGCGGTGGTGGCGCACGCCTTTAATCCCAGCACTCGGGAGGCAGAGGCAGGCGGATCTCTGTGAGTTCGAGACCAGCCTGGTCTACAGAGCTAGTTCCAGGACAGGCTCCAAAACCACAGAGAAACCGTGTCTCGAAAAACCAAAAAAAAAAAAAGAAAAAAAAAAAAGAAATCAGGCATCTGTGAAGGCCTCACCAATTCACTTCCTGGTGCTTTGTGCAAATGAAAAGGGAAACATGGAGGCTGTCCTTCTGCTCACAGGTATTATTCTATGGCAAAATCCCATCGAAGCACTTCTGGGCAAACGATAGAAACTTCACTAACATGTGAAGTTATCCAAATAAGGCGGAGTGTTTGGCTCTGCAACCAGACAAACCAGACTCAGGTTCTAACTCTGCCTGCTATCAGCAGTGTGGCACCGAGGTGCTCTGAAACCAGACGACACCTCCGTCTCAGGTCATTTATATGGAGTCTCTGGCACACAGCAGCATGGAACAAACACAGGCTGCCTTCTGCTTCCTACACGAGTAGGAAACACTACACAAGCCATCTACGTCCTCTGTTCTAGCAGCGCTGGGAGCTAAATGAGGCTCTGCTGAGTCATTCCCTTTATTCCTTTAGAGTGTTCGGGGAAATGACTTTCATTTGAGAGCCTCTATGTGTTATTAATGAAATAACCTTGTTAAGTCGTATACACTGATTCTTCTGGCTTATAAATTCTCTCTATTCAGACACAATGAAAAAGTAAAGCAATTCTTTTTTTTTTTGCTTTTTCGAGACAGGGTTTCTCTGTGGCTTTGGAGTCTGTCCTGGAACTAGCTCTGTAGACCACCAGGCTGGTCTCGAACTCACAGAGATCCACCTGGCTCTGCCTCCCGAGTGCTGGGATTAAAGGCGTGCGCCACCATCGCCCGGCTTTGTTTTTTTGTTTTGTTTTTTTTTTTTGTAAAGCAATTCTTATAACGAAAGAACAGCCAAGCAGCAGCCTTCATGCGGCCTTTCCCATGCACTGTTTAGATTTTCTCCCGCTACAGAGAAGAGCCTCCCCCTTCCTCGCTTAGCTTCTGTGAGAGCCATTTCGACAAGCTTATGTTCCTCAGGGCTTAACTGTGTCTCCAAAAGCTGCTTACAAGCACTGGTGAGCAATGATTCTAGAGCCAACACCAATTCCCAAAGTCAGACACTGATGACGAGTGACAGGGCAGCCTGGTCCAGGGCAGATCTTAGCTTCTGCTTTGCTTCTCCTCCCTTCAGCAGAGCCAGGGAGCACTAGGCCACCGAACTACACTTCCAGCCCCTTAGTAGCCACCTGAGGCCACTCTTTCCCTCACCTCTACCCTTTTAACCACAGAACTAGCGCAAGTCCTATTTGCTGGATTAATTTGATAAGGCACCACCTGACATGCAGCACTATCTACAAGCCGTAGTTCGCTCTAAAATGAAGGCATTTACTCGTCCCATCAACAATATGACTCCAGTACTATCTCCGCTTTGGAGAAAGCCTATGAAACATCGCTGGAATATATCCACACATGCTGGAAACCCTAGTGTTCTTCAAGAGCCTGTATTAACAGGCTCCTGACTGGTACTGAACTCTTAGTTCTCACGGCATCCTCCATACCACCTTCACAATTATTTTTCTACGATGCCAAATGCACCACACTAGTTCTTTACAGGAGAAATACAAACTAAGATGCTTCAGAACCTGAAAGTTACTCATCTTCCCTTTGGACCCTACATCATTCCTGCCTACGCACTTTCCAGTCTCAAGAAACTCTTCATCTTCCCCTTACACCTCAAAAGGGCCAAATCTTCTCCAGATTGGCCTGGCAGAAACCCCGCCCTCCCTTCAAAATTCTGTGTCACTGACCTTAGCAAGCCTTCTCTGATTGCCCCTTTGGATGCCCACTAAAAGTCTATTTCCCCCCAGTAGGGTGTGGGATCTTTAAGGGCAGAGTCCACTATTACTATGAAATGCAGATTTACAATGTGGTGTGTCTATAATGCACGCGGTAAGCATTTAATAGAGTCTATGAACTGAAACACAGCTTCACAACTGCCGCCCTCCGTCCAAACTGTGACATATGTGACAGCTGCAAGGACCTCCCTTTCCCACTTTCCTAAGCAACATCTCCTTATAGACGGACATCATCATTCTAAATCATCTCATAAAATAAATGCAAATTTTCCAACCTCCCTAATATATAAAGAATTCTAAATTATATGTTAAAGTTTTCATATATAATTTTCTTCTTCAGTGAATAACCCTACTAGAAAAAAATAATAACCCTAACTGGGGGAGTAGTAGGAGAACCAAGACACAAGAGCCATTTCAGCCCAACGGCAGCTTCAAACAGTATGAAAATCGTGTCTCGGGAGCTATAACCGACTCAGGTTATCTAGGCAGCCTGAAAACTCCCTGGTTGCTGCAGGCAGATCTATAAGCCTTCAGAATGCTCCACCACACACAGTCTGAATTACCGTTTTTCATTACTGATGTGCTTTCTACCAGACCCTGCTGTGAGATAAAGTGGAATTACAGCGGCATCACTAGCTACCGATGACTGAGAGACACATAGGGTTGTAATATACTTCTTCAACTTCCAGACAGTAAGACATTTATGAATCATAATGTGAGCAAGGAAAGACTGAAAAAATAAGGTGCCGTTTACCTGCAGATCACAGAGATGAAAAATGCCTTATCGATGTCTGTGAGCAGCTAAATCCCACATTAAAAACTCGGGCTTAGGGAGCTGAAGTACAGGGACCATGGCGATAATGTCTATAGTCAAAATAACATTTCTTATATAACTGAGAGTACAAAGGAGGTAATTTCAGGAAACACTCTGCTAAAAGTAAATTTCACTTCCTTGGAGAGTGAAGGGTGAGGTCAAGGACAAGCATGCCATCAAACAAAGAGACAGAAGAGTCTTCTTCACTTATTTTAAAGGAAGCAGTTCAAGGAAGGGTGCTGAAAGGACAGAAAGAGGCTTCTGAAGCCCAGAATGGTGGCACACGCCTATTATTCCAGGACTCAGGAGGTGGGGTCAGGAGGAGCATGCGTTCATGATTATCCTCAGCTGTGTATCAAGCGCAAGCCCAGCCTGAGCTTCATGAGAACCTTAGGATGAATATATTTGGTAACAGATCCTCTGCTGAGATATTAAGGCAAAAATGAAGTCATATGGATGGGCTCCAACCTGCTATCTGAGCCCACGAGAGAGATAATCAGGACCCAGAAGCACAAAGGGTGAGGATGCCAGAAGACGGCCATCTACAAACCCAAGAGAGTGGTTTTGAAGAAGTCGATCCCACCAACTTATTTAGTTCAGATTTCCACGCTCCAGTTCTAGAGAAATGAATTGGTGTTGTGTAAGCCCTCCAGGCTTTAGTGCTTTGTTCTTGTAGCCCTCCACAGTAATACAATGTCAACAAACAAAAATCAATTATCCTTATAATAGTGACAAACTGAAACAAAAAGAAAACTGTAATTTTCAAAAAGGCTACTTATAATGCATCACAAACAGGAAAAAATAAGGATAATTTTAATATAAATAGAAAACTAATGTCAGACACATTAGTTCACACCTTCAATCTAAGCACCTGGGAGGCTGAAGCAGAGGATCACTTTAAATTTGGGGCCAATCTAAGATATATAATGGGTTTATATAATCTGCAGAGTAAGACCCTATCAAAAAGCCATTTTCCTCTGTCTTAAACAACAGGATGCTGATACCATCCCACCACACCTTTTTCCCCAGGTAAGAGTCTCATCATTGAGCCCTGGCTGGCCTGTAACTTACCACATAGATCAGGTTGGCCTTAAGCTCAGAGATCCACCTGCCTCGGGCTCCCTAGGGCAGGGATTAAAGATGTGGATACCACACTACTGATTCCACCCCGACCCCTTTTAATGACAATGAAACTCTATCAGAGATCTCAGGTGAGCTTAAGAGGAACCAAAATAAACCACAGGTCTGCAGGTCGTTTAGCCACTGAGGAGGAGATGCTGTTACCTGAGCGAACAAGTACAAGGTCCTCAAGGCTCCTCGGACAGAATTCACCTGACCTGGGATCACACGTGCAGACTGCCACTAGAAAGTGACTGCATTCTAACGCCAGAATGGAGAGCACCAGAAAGCCTCTCCCACATAACGGGGATGATAGTCCCTCACTTATTTCCTCCTTTATGCTGTGCTCTTCCCCTGCTGCTCCCAGAGAATGGTTTAAAAGCAGGAAGGCGGCTATGTCGGTATGAAGTCTCCCTGAAAGCAGGACGGAAGTAATTCAGGCTGATTAAGGCCAGCATGATGCTCATAGCAGACAATCTCATTCTGGTAGAATTAAAGTGATCTTTCCAGTATTTGCTCCCTATCAGCCTATGCCAGTAGCCAAAAAGAAAAAAAAAGCAAGAAGATGAAAAGGTGTGCAGACACACACAGACAGACTAGTCCCAATGCACTTGTCTCACAGGAGGCAGGCATAACACTGAAAACAACTCGGACTGAGCTTCAGTTACATTTGTATTTACAAAACATAGAATTTCAAAACTGATCAAACTCGCTGCCAGTAAAAATTGATGCTTGGGCACTTTGTGTTTCTGGATTCGCTTCTTTTGTGTCTTGTACTGCTGGACCAACTCAGTGCCTGCCTTTGAACCACATCTCTCAGGTCAGTGCGTTTGAACTTCTAGCCCATCTTCCATTCACAGGCAAAAAGAAATCACCTTGCTTTGAAATGTTAAATGAAAACTATGCTCTAACACATATGTGTCTGACATACACATAAACCTTGTTTAAGCCCTTAAAGCCAATTTTGTCATTAACAAAGGGTTGGAAAATCTCTATGATGTCCAGGCTGTCCCTCACAGTTGTTCAGTACGAATCTATTCACCCTCATAGTCTCATTGTTAAGTAATCAATTTTATAATTCTCAACACTGATGCACAAAGCACTTGATGTCCAATACTCTGTGCACATCAATACTCTATACACACCTATCTATCTCACCACACTTTAGTGCCCTGAATCCAGCTTTAACGGGACATGCCTGGGAGTGGTGGCACACACCTATTGTGATCCAGCACTTACAAGGCAAGAGACTTAAAGGGCCAAAGCCAGCCGATGCTATACATGAGACCATCTAAAAAGCCAAAATAAGGGGACTGATGGTGCTGGAGAGATGGCACAGAAGTTAAGAGCACTGGCTGCTCTTCCAAAGGATCCGTTTGATCTGAAGCATCCACAAGGCAGTTCACAACCCTCCGTATCCCCAGTTCTAGGGAATCCAATGTTCTCTTCTAGCCTTTGCTGGTACCAGATTCATATATGGTATATACACATACATGTAGACAAAACACCCATACACATAAAATAACATAAAATTTTAAATAAATGAATGGATTAGGAGAGAAGGCCCAGTAGTTAAAAGAGAATTTCTGGCATTCAAAGGCACAAGTAAAGACATGGTGCATAAACATGTTCTCACTCTCCCCTTCCTTCCCTTTCTTCCTCTCTCTCACACATACAATAAATAAATCTTTTTGAAAAACAACATAAAACAATAAACAGGGCTGCAGAAGCAAAAGGAAAAGGGGAAAAAGAGGAAAGGTGGGAAGGGAGAAGGGCAGAATAAAGAAAAGATTTTGTCAGGCATGGTGGTATCTGCCTGTGAGCCCCACAAAATGACACCTGCCTGTGAACCCCACATAGTGGCACCTGCCTGTGAGCCCCGCATGGTGGAACCTGCCTGTGAAACCCGCATGGTGGAACCTAACTGTGACTAGGCATGGTGGTACAGATGGTACATGCCTGTGAGCCCATCATGGTGGCACAGAAGGTACAAGCCTGTTAGCCCAGCATTTGAGAAGCAAAGGCAGAACAATCAAAGCCCAACCTCAGTTACATGTTGAACTCAAGGTCAGGCCTAAGCTAAATGAGATCCTGTCTTAGAAAACTAGAAATACATTTTTTAAAAAGAGCTTAAAAAGCTGGGCATGGAAGCACATGCTTTTGAATCCCAGTACTTAGAGGTAGATCTCTGTGAGCTTGAGGCCAGTCTGGTCTACATGAGTTGCAGGACAGCCAGAGCTAGATAGAAAAACTCTGTCTCGGAGGGGGGGGGGGGGTAGAACTTAGAAAAAAAAATTATACTATCAAAACTGCCTTCACCTAATTTGTTCTGTTTTCCAGAGAGCGTCTCATGTTTCCCAGGCTGGACCATAGTCTCTGTGCACCTGTGAATAACCTGGGCCCTTACATCCTAATGCCAGGATTACAGGCATACACTGTATCCTGTTAATATAGTATCGGGCGCTGACCCCAAGGCTTCCAGCATGCTAGGCAAGCACAATACCATCTGAGCAACATCCCCCACACCATCAGATCTTAACTCTAAATGACACAACTTTAACCTAGCCAACAGGAAATATGGAAGGGCAGCTAACACTCATTAACTTTTCACCATGGCCCAGGCACTATGCTGCACTTTCACTCACTCCACTCTTCCTACAGCGCTCCCAACCAGGCCGTTAGACACGTTCATTTGCACACGTGTAAGCAAGGACTCCAGGATCAGAGCAGTCCGCCTCTCTGAAACTACGGACACTAACCACAGTTGCATTTTATCTTCCCCTCCCTTTTTTTTGTTTTGTTTTGTTTTTCGAGACAGGGTTCTCTGTGTAACAGTCCTGGCTGGCTTGGAGCTCGATTTGCAGACCAGGTTGGCCTCAAACTCACTAAGCTCCACCTCCCTCCATCTTCCAAGTGCTGGGATCAAAGGTGTGTGCCACTACCGCCAGGCCCAAATGTTTTTATTACTCTCTTCATTACACAATTAAGAAAACATAGCATGGACATCCATATAAAAAGGGAGCAGCCTGGAGAGGTAGCTCAGTGGTTAAGAGACTGCTGATCTTGCAGAGCAGCCAGGTTTGGTTACAGAGCCCACATGATGACTAACAACTGTCTTCAACTCCAGTTCTAGGGAATGCCCTCTTCTGACCTCTACAGGCACTTCAGGAACATGGCACACAGACCTACACATAAAATAAATATAAATAAATCTTTTAAAAAAATAATTTGCCTTCATTTAGTGGGTGGGGGTAGGCAATAAAATGAAAATCGGGGCCTTACACATACAAGACAAACCCTTAGTACCTAGTCACAGCTACAGCCCAGCTTCACATCTTATACAAAAATTAATTGAACTAAATAGCTAAAAATAAAAAAGCAAACAAATAAAACTATATAAAATCTTTCAAAAAGGAGTCGCGGCGCCGGTGGAGCAGCAGCGGCGCAGTCGCGGCGCCGGCGGAGCGACACAGCGCTGCAATCAAAAATAGGCTCTGGGGGACCGGCGGCAACAGAAGCAAGCGGCGGGGACCGGCGTGGAGGCAGAGCAAGCGGCGGGGTCCAGAGGGGTCCGGCGAGGCAGCAGCGGGGACCGGCACAGCTGGCACGAGGCGGGGAAGGGCACGCAAAAAGGAGAGCAGACATCCCACTGCGGTTGGTTCAAAGAGGTAGGCCCCTTGTTGGCAAGGTCACTGGCAAACGGG
>NC_022028.1:32879781-32881193 GCF_000317375.1 Microtus ochrogaster | reverse complement strand
CACAAGTAGTTTCACATTTTACAGCTATGTGAAAAGTCGTTAACTGTAATATCAGAAGATCTACAATACAAAAAAATTATAAACTGGACCATCAAAATATATTCCATAAAAAACAATTGATAATAGAATAAAAAAACAAACTCCATACTGGGAGAAAACATTTGCAAATCATACATTCTTAAAAGGACTAGCATCCAGAATGAAAAAGAAGCAAGTGTGTGTATGTGTGTTTATACAACAGTTTAAAAAAATGATAATTTTTCTTTTTCTTTTTTTGAGACACAGTCTCACTACAAAGCCCTAGATAGCCTGCAACTTGCTATTAGACCAGGCTGGCCTCGAACCCAGAGATGCACCACCTGTCTGAATGGTGCATGTCACTACACCCAGCAACAATCCAGTTTTAAAGACTTCTAAAAATCTCTTATTTTATTTTATGCGTATCTGGGTGTAGAAGTTAGCTTGATTTGGGAAATATCATCTGGGTATGTATATTATGTATATGTGCAGTGCAAGTATACAGGTGCCCTGAGAGGTCAGAACAGGTGTCAGATCCCCTGGCACTGCAGTTACAGATGATTGCGAGTCACCATGTGAATGTGGGGACCTGAATCCAGGTTCTCTGTAAGAGCTCCAAGTGCTTTTATTAACTTCTGAGCCATCTTTCTAGTCCTGAAAACAACCAATTTTAAAATGGGCAAAAACATGAAAAGGTAACTCACCAAAGAAAATATAACAATGAACGAAAACACAAAGTTGAGTATAATTAAATATCGTTGAGTCATTAGAGAAATGGAAATTAAAACTACATTGAAACGCTACCCCATAACTATTAAAATGGCTAAAAGATAGTGAAAAGAGGGCTGGGAATATAGCTCAGCAGTAGAGTGCTTACATAAGACCCCATGTTTCCCAGCCCCACAAAATAAGAAAACAGCGGCAATACAAATGCTGACACAGACACAGAACAACTAGAATTACCATATGTGGCATGTGGAGATGCAAACTGGCACAGGCACTCTAAGAACTGCTTGGCAATCTCCAAATTAAAAAAAAAATTATTAGGAGAAGGGGAAGAAGTGTGTGTGTGTGTGTGTGTGTGTGTGTGTGTGTGTGTGGTAAAGGGTATGTGTGAGTGTGTGCAGTGTGTGAGTATGTGTGTCTGGTGAGAGGTGCGTAAGTGTGTGTAGTGTGTGAGTGTATGTGTCTGGTAAGGAGTGTATAAATATGTGCAGTATGTGGGTCTGGTGAGGGGGGTGTGTGTGCACATTGTGTGGGTATGTGTGGGTTTGGTGAGGGATGTATGAGTGTGTGCAGTATGTGTGTCTGGTGAGGGGTGTATAATTGTGTGTAGTATGTGGGTCTGATGAGGGGTGTATAATTGTGTGCAGTGTGTGGGTCTGGTGAGGGGT
>NC_022028.1:32868580-32879596 GCF_000317375.1 Microtus ochrogaster | reverse complement strand
TGAGGGGTGTATAATTGTGTGCAGTGTGTGGGTCTGGTGAGGGGTGTATAATTGTGTGCAGTGTGTGGGTCTGGTGAGGTGAGTGTATGCAGTATGTGGGTCTGGTGAGGGGTATGTGAGTATGTCTGGTGAGGGGTGTGTGAGTATGTCTGGTGAGGGGTGTGTGTGCACAGTGTGTGGGTGTGTGTCTGGTGAGGGGTGTGTGAGTGTGTATGTGACTTTGAGTAGGTGGGGCATGTGTGCAAGCCACAGCACTCATGCGGGGGTGAAAAGACAATTCTGTGAATGTAGTTTGCTCCTCCCAGTTCACATGGGCTCCAGAAACCAAATTGAGGTTGTTGGCATGCACAGCAAACACTTTACCGGCTGAGCCATCTCACCAGTCCTGGTAACATTTTGTTTTGTTTTGTTTTGTTTTGTTTTGTTTTGGTTTTGGTTTTAGTTTTGGTTTTTCAAGACAGGGTTTCTCTGTAGCTTTGGAGCCTGTCCTGGCACTAGCTCTGTAGACCAGGCTGGTCTCGAACACACAGAGATCCGCCTGCCTCTGCCTCCTGAGTGCTGGGATTAAAGGCGTGCACCACACCACCCGGCCCTGGTAACATTTTTATAAAGTTAAACATATGACTACAACACATACTAGGAATCTCCCTCCTTGGTATTTATTGTAAGCAAATGAAAACTTATGTTTATATAAAAACTACTACAAAATTGTCCATAGCATTCCATTCATAATTGCCAGAAACTGGAAAAGTCCAAAGGATGTGCAGTAACAAACAGACAAGTAAAGAAAACTGTACCGCACCCATGAAGCAGAACCCAGCTCAGGAAAAATGAGAAGTGGACTATAAATATATACTACAGTGATATTTTACTATAAAGCACAAATAATCTGAAGATTGGAGCGCAAAGCCAACCACACTAGTCAGCCGTACAGTCCCGGCAGTGGTGGCCACACCTTTAATCCCAGCAGCCACACTAGCTAGCCATAGAGGCAGGAGGGTGATGGTGCATGCCTTTAATCCCAGCACTAGAGAGAAACATAAAGCGGGATGAGACAGGGACTCAACCTCTTTCATTCTGAAGATTTTGTTGAGGTAAAAGCTCTCTAGTGGTTGACTGCTTTGCTTTTCTGATCTTCAGATTAAACCCAATATCTGTCTCTGGGTTTTTATTACTCATGCTACAATACACAGCATGGGTGAAGCTCAAACATTACCCTAAGTGAAAGAGGCCTGTGCAAACAGCCTATCAGTGTGAGTCCATGAATATGGCATGCCCAGGAAGACAGAAATGAACACCACTAGCATGGGAAGGGCAGCTCTGAAAGGGCTGCCTGCAGTCATGAGCCTGCTCTAGATCTGAACAGTGATGACAGTCACAGGAACCTGCATTTTAGAGACCCGAGCTCCAAAATAAACAATTTAAGCTCCAAAGCTAATTTCACTGTAAGATAGTTCTGAGTATAATTATAATTTTTAATCCTTCCATCCTGACAAAGTACGTAAAAAATATTTTAAACTTTGAACTTTTAAGTAGACAATCTACGTTAAAAAAAAAAATCTCTCAAGAACAAAAGAAAGAAAAAAAAAACTATGCTGGATGGTGGTGGCACACACCTCTAATTCCAGCACTTGGAAGGCAGGGGCAAGCAGATCTCTGAATTTGAGGCCAGCCTGGTCTACAAAGCAAGTTCCAGGATAACCAAAGCTGTTACACAGAGAAACCCTGTCTTGAAAACTAAAACCAACCAAACAAAAATCTCTCAAGCTCAAAAAACAGGAAGAAGGAGAGGAAGATTCAAAGAGCTAAAGGTCCAGGGGCTGGAAAGATAGCTCAGCAATTAAGAGCATTGGCTACACTTGCAGAAGATTCAAGTTCAGTTCTAAGCACCCACATGGTGGCTAGCGATATCCAATAATAACTCCAGTCCCTAGGGATCCATCCTCCTCCTCTGGCCTCCACAGGCACTGCACACGTGGTACACTTACATACAGGCAAAACCCTCATACACATAAAATTAGAAATAGATAAATCTTTCAAAAGAAAAGAGACGAAAAGGTCCAGAGGCAAACAGCATCTCTGAACATAGATAGCTAATCACTCATTAGCCCACAGCAGCTAACGCTGCCTGCAAAAGACCTGCACAAGGTCAAGCAGGGAACAGTCCAACAAAGAGGAAGCTTAGAGCTTATGTGTGCTGATGGCTGCCAAGGGAGGGAGAGTCAGTTTTCTTTAGGGGATATGGTCCATTCTTATCTGCCCTCCTGCAACCCACCACACCCTGTTTAGTGCGTGTGCGTAGGCCCCACGCCACAGCACACATGTAGAAGACAGAGGACTACTGTACTAGTAAGTCATCTCATTCCATCACTTAACCAAGCATTTGACTATGAGCTTGTCAGGCTGGTTTATCACGCACCTTTCCCCCGCCCTCTCCCTCACCAGCCATTGGGAGATGTTTCAGAAAACTTGGTTGAGAGAATTAATGCTATAGTGAGTGTTAGGCTGCACCATCTGGTGTATAGAACACATTCGGTATCTCTTTAAGCTTCTTTATAGCTGTGCTTATACCTTGCCCTGACAAGGCTATTTAAAATGTGACCTATATGCAGAACCTGCAAGTGCTTAAGAGACAAGCGACCTGAAAATACTACAACCTAACAAAGCCCTTCCTGCACAGCATCCCACTCCATCACACGGCCTGGGTGTCTTCTGGAGCACACTCTATAAAGAAGAGGCTGGAAGCGTAACTTCTGCCTCTTTTATCCCTCCCTATGACAAAAACAACACAGAAGAACATCTAGGATTGGCAAAAGCAGGGAAAACACCTAAAGAAAATTTTGCTTTCGAATACATAAATTTCTTGAAGATGATTTGGATAACTACATGAAAAGACTCAAATACACACACTCCTTTTCCACGTCTAAGAATTCAAGTAAGAAACAAATCAGACTACTCACATCAGCGTCATTACGATAATGAAAAACAGGAAAATAAAGACTGTGTTAGATGGAATACTAAGTAGCATTCAAAAAACTAAGTTATCTGAGCCAAGTATGATGTCACATCTTGTCATCTCAACTGCACAACAGGCTGAAACAGGAGACAGCGAGTTTCAGAATAGCCTGGCCTGGGCAACAGAGACAAAGCCCCTATCATAGAAGAAAGGAAGGACGTGGGGGAAGGCAGAGAAAACAGAAAACATCATTTGAAATCTGTTATGTCACTTTAGCCTTGACTGTTGTCATTTCATATTTGATCTCCAAAGAACAGTAGAAAGTTTGAGGGCTTTGTCAAATGACAATATGGATAGACTGCTGTTCCAAACAAAGCAGAATATAAAATCACACATACACCAACGTGGCTTGGTTTTTTTATTTGTTGTTTTTTTTTGGACAGGGTCTTGCTCTTTAGTTCAGCCAGCCTCAATCTCAAGCTCTTCCCACTCTCGGCCTCCTGAGTGCTATGGGATCTGTAATTGCTTCATGACCTTTATTCCTTTTGTTTTCTTTTTTTTTTTTTGTTTTTGTTTTTGTTTTTTTCGAGACAGGGTTTCTCTGTGGCTTTGGAGCCTGTCCTGGAACTAGCTCTTGTAGACCAGTCTGGTCTCGAACTCACAGAGATCCGCCTGTCTCTGCCTCCCAAGTGCTGGGATTAAAGGCGTGCGCCACCATCGCCCGGCTTCCTTTTGTTTTCTAACTCTGCTTTTGCTTTTGTTTTTTAAAAAGTCTCACTACTGGGGGCTGGACAGATTGCTCAGCAGTTAAGAGCTCTGGCTGCTCTTCCAGAGGTCCTGGTTCAATTCCCAGCTGCAATATGGTGGCTCACAACCACCTATAATGAGATCTGGTGCCCTTTTCTGGCCTGGAGACAGAATACTGTGTACATAATAAGTAAATCTTTTTAAAAAAAAAGGGGGGGGGAGGGGAGGCAGAGTCAGGCGGATCTCTGTGAGTTCGAGGCCAGCTGGTCTACAAGAGCTAGTTCCAGGACAGGCTCCATAGCTACAGAGAAATTCTGTCTTGAAAAACCGGGAAAAAAAAAAGTGCTGTCGGAACTCCTGTGTTGTAATAATAAATGACTATTTATCCTAGACTGACCTTGAACTCTAGATTCTCTTGCCTCAGCCTGGAATGCTCAGATTTCAAGCGTGCACCATCATGCCTGGCTAAAGTTTATTCATCTGTTATCCTAGTCACAAGAATTTCACTGTTACTGCCGGGCGGTGGTGGTGCATGCCTTTATTCCCAGCACTCGGGAGGCAGAGGCTGGCATGGTCTACAAGAGCTAGTTCCAGGACAGGCTCCAAAACTATAGAGAGACCCTGTCTCAAAAAACCAAAAAAAAAAAAAAAAAAACTGTTATATAACCATTATGGAGGCAGATTTATTTTCTTTTTTTATGTGTATAAGTGTGTGGATACTGCATGTATACCTGGTGCCCACAGAGGTCAGAAGAGGACCTCCGGAACTGGAGTTATTGGATATCAAAGGTACTCTTCACCTTTGAGTCATCTCTCTGGCCCTACAATTCTATACACCAATTTGTCTTTACCACACAACTGCCTAGAGGCAGAAGATCAGAAGATAATGGTACTTCCTTCATCCTGCCACCCAAAAGGCACAGTGGTATGGAACACTGTACACACAGGAACAGCCTTCTCTGCAGGCATGATGGTACACATCTGCAATTCTAGCACTTGAGAAGTGCTGGCAGAAAGAATCAGAGTTCAAAGTCATCCTCAGCTGCATAGCAATCCAATCCCAGAAGATCCCATGTCCTTTTCTGGCCTCCTCAGACACCAAGCAACACATGGCACACAGACTACATGTAGGCAAAACTCGTGTATACACAAAATAACTGGAAATTACAAAGACTAGAGGACTGGGGAGATGGCTCAGTAGGTAAAGTGCTTACTGCACAAGCAAGAGGATCCAGTTTCAGATTCCCAGCACCCACATAAAAGCCAGGTGCTGTGGCAGATATCTATATCTTCAGTATGGGGGGGTGGGTGCAGCGACAGAAGGATCCCAGGGGCTAGCTGACCAGCCAGCACTGCCAAATGGCAAGCTGTAGGTTCAATGACAGACCATGTCTCAAAATAGAAGGTGGAGAACAGGAGAGAGGGAAGACATCTACCTCTACATGGGCGGGTAGACCACACACACACACGCATGCACACACACATACACACACACACACACACAAATAAATAGACAGATAGACAGACAGACAGACAGACAGAGAAGGATAAATCTTTAGAGCAATGCTCCACATCTTATATCAAAACCTATGGGGAGGTATGTCTATATTCCTGTTTGAATTATGAACCATTTCGTACTGTTTAAGAAAATTTGATTTTGTTTTCTACTTACCATGGAGCACTTCTCCAGAACTTCCTCCTGGAACTTTAGAAATCTTTCCTGCACTTCAACTTCATTGAGGAAAAAGGACAGGAAGTGAGTGAAGGGCTGCTTCCTTCTAAACGTGTCCAGAAGAACGTCAATCCGAGTTCGGGCTGAAATCACGCCATTTCGATGCTGACCAGTAATCACTGCAAGCAAAGGAAAGAAAACATTAAGAGGCTCAAGAACCCACAAGTGCTTGACAGGTAGACGTCATCTGATATTACTATCTCTAGGGATCACCAAGGCGAAGAAAACTGCTAGTGAAATCGATGTCAACAGAAAAAATCTGAAAATAAAGTATCTGGGGGTGGGAAGGTGGGAAGGTCAGAAAAGGGCTTACAGCACAAACACTAAGACCTGAGTTTGGCTCCCAGATGTGAAGAGCACATCTGTAACTCCAGTGTTTAGGAGGTGGAAACAGACAGACCCTGGGGCTCGTTGGCCAGGGTTTAGCCAAATCAGCAAGTTCCAGGATCAGTGAGAGACCCTATCTCTAAAATAAACACACAGATAAATAATTAAGATGGAAATCAACTGAGAAAGAAAGACACTTAATAACAACCTCTGGTTTCCACATGCAGAGATGCATGCATACCTAAAGGAATGTGTGAACAACACGCACACACATGAACACGCTCACTTCTCTGTCTCTCTCTCTGTGTCTCTCTCTCTCCCTCTTGCTCAAGTATCTGAGCCAGGACTACAACCCAAGCATTTGGGAGACAGTGACATAAGGATCAGGAGTTCAAGGCCAGCCTCACCTACATAATGAATTTTAAGGCCAGTCTGGGTACCCTGACTAAAAAGAGAGGGGGTTGGGGAGTGATCAGTGAGATGGTTCAGTGGATAAAGGCACTTACTGTTGTCGAGCCTGACAACCTAAGTTCAATCCCCAGAACCCACCTACTGGAAGGAGAGAACCAACTCCTGTACAATGTCCTCTGACCTCCATACATGTGTCATGGCACTATGTACCCACACACAGACACACACACACACACTAAATAAATATAATTTAAAAAATGTGAAGGCTGGGTCTGTTTCTGCACATCTGTAAAAAATAAATAAATAAGAAGAACTAAGCGTGCCGTGTGGTGAAGGTGAATGCCTTTAATCCCAGCACTCAGGAGGCAGAGACAGCAGATCTTTGCGAGTTTGAGGCCAGCCTGGTCTACAGAGTGAGCTCCAGGACAGGCTCCAAAGCTATATAGAGACCCTGTCTCAAAAAAGCAAAAACAGGGGCTGGAGAGATGGCTCAGAGGTTAAGAGCACTGTCTGCTCTTCCAAAGATCATGAGTTCAATTCCCAGCAGCCACATGGTGGCTCACAACCATCTATAACGGGATCTGGCACCCTCTTCTGGCCTGCAGACACACATGCAAACAGAATATTGTATATATAATAAATAAAATCTAAAAAAAAAAAAAAAAGCAAAAACAAAAACAAAACAAAAAACAAACAAACAAAAAAAACAACTAAGTGCAAACATAAATAATGTCTAAGTCTCACCAATTTCTCCTTCTTGTCCGGGTTTAGGAATGTTAATAGATGTTTTCGTCTCCATTTCTATTTTCTTCTTGGTATCCCCTCTCTTTCCAACTATGTGCCTATAATATGAAAAAAAAATACATGTTTAAGTTGCATACAGCCAGAGACACTCCCTAAGAGAAAGACACTTCAATAAAAGTACAGTATTAGTAGAGAAAAGTGTAAGTCACCAGGCTTCACAGAGCAAGCTCTCTTCACTCACAGGCAAAGGGGATCACTGACTCAGTGTGTAAACAGAAGACCCACAGCAGCAGGCAGGCAGGGCACTGTCTGACAGCAGTGGCTAAAAGCTCACAACATGTCCACAAACACAAGGCAGAGTGTAAGTGAGACTGGGCCTGACGTGGATTTTGAAATCCCAAAGCCCACACCCAGTGACACACCTCCTCAACAAGGTCACACCTCCTAATCCTTCCTAAACAATCCACTGACTGAGATGCAGACATTCAAATACAGGAGTCTATGGGGACTATTCTCATTCAAAACACCACAAAGGGTAAAGGGCTTGGAAAAGAGATCAGGAATACCATTCAGATAGTCTGTAGAACACAGAAGAGCCATGCTTGGTGAGATCTGGAATCAGAATTCAGAAGGCTGAGGAAGGAAGATCACACACACACACACACACACACACACACACACACACACACGCGGGGGGAGGGGTAAGGAAGAAAAGAGGAAAAACAGGAAGTAAACATGTAACCCTAAATTAAGTACAGCACAATTGTTGTTTAAGAGATTTCACCACAAATATATAATATTATATTATTGCTATACATATTATGCACTGCATATGTTTGTGAATGGCCAGGTTCTGACATACTGACAATCTGATGACTCACAGCAACCAGAGTGGAGACAAGTTTCAACACTCCCCTGCAAATGAGACTAACTCATCACAACCCTACCATTGCCTCCCAGCTTCAGCCATCTACTACCAACTAATCTCCCAGCAGGTATGTGGTGCACACCTGTAATCTCAGCAGTTGGGAAACTGAAGCAGGCAGACTGCAAGTTCCAGGTCAGGGGAAGAAGAAAGGAAAGAAAGAAAAGGGTAGAGGCTCAGGGGGAGACTTCTCAGCCAATGGTTTCTACTAATTAGGACTAATTAGGACCAACATCTAATCTAGTACCCATATGTTCATCAGGAACACAAGAACTTAGGAGTCTACAGAATTCAAAAGTCCATCATCAGAATTAGACATTTAAGGAATTTTTACATACATCAGCTGTAGACCTATGTACACTAACACATGTTACACTCATTTTGTTTTTCAGGAAGCTGAGTAACATCATTCTGAAATCATATCTCCTAGGAAAAAATGTCATCAGAGCCTAGGAACAGAGTAAGTAAGCTGTCAGGGTTAGCTTTGGCTTCCCATTGGCTACATTCAAAGAGAATTTTATCCACAGTAGGCATTTTAGAATGTTCTCAAGGATGAAACTATTAGCCTTCAAACGCATTTGAGTTCATATTTGTAGCTCT
This sequence comes from Microtus ochrogaster, assembly GCF_000317375.1. Classification (NCBI taxonomy): domain Eukaryota; kingdom Metazoa; phylum Chordata; class Mammalia; order Rodentia; family Cricetidae; genus Microtus; species Microtus ochrogaster. Next base: position 32,871,154 of record NC_022028.1, on the reverse strand, counting down.
CCTCCCTGAGTGGACCTAACTCATCCAGTATAACAAAAAACAGCAAGGACTCATGGACTTTTTAGACCACTTGATCTTCCGAGGCAGTGAGCTTCTGACAACATTCTGTTAGTGGTTAACGTGGGGGAGACCATGAGAGAGCATGCACATAAGCACATGCGGAAGTCACCGCAGAGTGCATAAGCAATTCACAACAGTGATCCTCGAAAAAGCATGGCAGTCTTGGCAGGCACTGGAGATTAACAGAACAGACAAATCCCTGCCTTCTAGAAGCGTCCCATACAAACACAGACTATGATAAACACCACAAACCACACGCAGAGGCATTATAAAAACATACAACAGGATAATCAGTGATTGGTAGGGATGGCTGGGATCAAAGCAAGCTTCTCTAGGAAGAAGAATATAACCAGGTGAGAAAGAGAAAAAGACGGAGGCAAAGGGCATAGCACACACATGAACTCAAAGGATGAAAAAAACCACAGCACATATGAGGAACTAAAAATACCAGGTGGGTGTTCTAACCTTAAGAACAAGGCAGAGAAAGACCTAAAGCAAAAGGAAAATAAAATAAAATGCAGAATCAGCTAAGGCATATTCATGACTTTGGCAACTACTTTAATGAACCAGAATTCCATCTGACAGTTTTTTAAATGTATTACTAGTGTGTCATGTGTATACATAGCACATATGTGGGGTCGCCCACCACCGCACGTTGCATGGAGATCAGAGAAGAACTTTGTGAGGTTGGTTACCACCTTCCATCTCTACAAAGGTTCCAGGGATGAAACTCAGGTTGCCAGGCTTGCACAGTGAGTGCCCTTGCCTGCTGAGCCATCTCGCAAGCCCCCACAGGTGGATTTTAAGCAGAAGTGGTAAAATAATCAGATTTTCCTTTTAAAAAGATCATTCCAAGCCAGGTGAGATGATGGACATCTGTCATCTCAGTAAATGAAAGGCTGAGGCAGGAGTTCCATGACAGCCTTAACAATAAAATAAGACCATGTCTCAAAAAAGAAAAAAAATTAAAAGGGAGGTGGGGAGCTGGAGAAATTGCTCAGTGGTTAAAAGCATTGACTGCTCTTCCAGAGGACTGGGCTTAGAATTTCTAGCCCTCACTGGGAGGCTAAGAACTCCAGTTCCAGGGAATACAGTGACCTCTTGTGGCCTCCACAGGCATTGCGTACACATGGTGAACAGACATACATGCAGGCAAGACAACAACTCACACAAAAACAAATCTCAAAAACATGGTTTTAAATTGTTCCACTTTCAATGTGAAGGACTACACAGAGAGCTGGAGTGTGGAGAGACTGTTGCAGTTATTTTAAGAATTCCAAGCCAGGCGATGGTGGCGCACTCCTTTAATCCCAGCACTCGGGAGGCATAGGCAGGCGGATCTCTGTGAGTTCGAGACCAGCCTGGTCTACAGAGCTAGTTCCAGGACAGGCTCCAAAGCCACAGAGAAACCCTGTCTCGAAAAAAAAAAAAAAAGAATTCCACAGGAGCACTTGCAGCTCTTGCAGAGGACCCAGGTTCAGTTGCGAGAATCCACACCATGTGGCTCACCACTACCTATTAACTCCAGTTCCAGAGGATTCAACAAATTCCTCTATGTTCCTTGGGCACCAGACACATAGGCAGTGTACATACATACATGTAAACATTCACACAGACATATTAAATATTTCTTTTAAAAAAAAGAAATCCATAGGATAAAAGAGGTAGCCGTGAAGATAAACGGTAGGTCCAAAGGACATTTAAAAGTGAAAGTCAACAGGATGTGGCAATAAACAGAGAATGATTAGATTAATCTGTAATCAGTCCTCTGACATTTCAGGACTCAAAATACTAAACTCTTTCATCATCAGGAATCAAGCAGCACAGTAAGTGTGAAAGACTCAAGAGCTGGCTTCCTGCTGGGTTCCCTGGATGTACTGTCCCCTGAAGCTGATGGGAACTCACTCACTTGTAGAGCAGGCTAGGGGCACTGACAGTGGCCCGGAATCCTTGAGGGGTCTGCTCCACCTCATAGGCATCACAGGGCTCATCAGAATATTCCATGGAGTCTGCAAAAAAACCATAACATCTCTGAATGCTGCCCCTCAATGGAAAGCAGCCTCCTCCCCTCTGCCAATCACTCTCGGGGGGTTTCAGACAAGAACAGGTGAGAGAAACAGCTTGACTACTGTTTTAGTGTCCCCCTTGTCCGCTCATAGAAGAAATAAAGAATAAAAAGAACATGGTGGCTATTGTAAATCCTTCATCTCAGAACCTTGGGAAGGCAATACATACATATCAATATTTAGCTGTTTCCTCTTAGAGAGTCAAGATGCCGACTGGGCAGTGGTGGTGCATTCCTTTAATCCCAGCACTCGGGAGGCAGACGCAGGGGGATCTCTGTGAGTTCGAGGCCAGACTGGTCTACGAAAAAACCAAAAAAAAAAGTCAGGATGCCTAAACAACATGTTTTACTATTATTCTATTCAGATGAAGTTCACATAATATAAACTCAGCCTTTTAAAATCTAATACTTTTTAGTATTAGAGCACAGAATTACTTTTTTTTTTTTTT
>NC_022028.1:32839677-32868480 GCF_000317375.1 Microtus ochrogaster | reverse complement strand
AGTGCTGGGATTAAAGGCGTGCGCCACCACTGCCCGGCAGAATTACTTTAATAAATTATTAATAAGGATGATACTAAGAGAATTTATTCCTTAAAACCTCAACATAGAGTAAAGAGAGGCCAGGCCTTATGCCTGAAGGAGTTCCAGGCTGAGGCCGGGAGGCTGAGGCAGGAAGAGTATCAGCCTGAGTTATATAGTAAGGATATTGAGAGAGACACACACAAAGAATAAGAATGAAAAAGAGGAGCCCAAGGCTCAAGGCTGACAACACACTGTAAGAAAGATCACAGGGAAAGTGACCCCCAAAGTTAAGGTACGGTAGAAACCCTTAGGAACCAAAAAGGGGCAACTGCAAAGAACTGAAAGGCCCTGCTCTAAACCTAACCACATGGCCATTGCCCTGAAAATGTTTCTAACCCACCTCAACTATTTATTTCTACTTACAAGGTTACCATATGTAAAATAAAGTTAGTTAGGTCTCTGGGACTGTTAATGCATGACTACCAGGAAGAAAGAAAATAACAACAGTTAACATTATCTGACTCTGAACTAAGCCTGCACACGTTTATTTCAATTACTTATATTCTTAGCCACCTTTAATCCCAGCATTCAGGAGGCAGAGGCAGGGAAATCTCTATTAGTTCAATGCCAGCCTGTTCTACAGTGATTCCATGACAGCCAGAGCTACAGGATAAAGAGACTCTGTCTCAAAAAAAAAAAAAAAAAAGCAAAACAAAGCAAAAAATGATGGGCCATGGTGGTGCACACCTTTAATCTCAGCACTCAGGAGGCAGAGGCAGGTGGATCTCTGAGTTTACAGAGTTCCAGGACAGCCAGAGATACACAGAGAAACCCTGTCTCAAAAATAATTCATTCATTTATTCATTCATTCGGTCATTCATTTATTCATTCACTCATTCATATTCTTTCACAGGCAGAGATTTAATTTTGACCCAGAATATTTTTTTTTTCAAGACAGGGTTTCTCTGTGGTTTTGGAGCCTGTTCTGGAACTAGCTCTTGTAGACCAGGCTGGTCTCAAACTCACAGAGATCTGCCTGCCTCTGCCTTCCGAGTGCTTGGATTAAAGGCATGCGCCACCACCACCAGGCTTTGACCCAGAATATTAAAAGTTAGTAGTAATAACTAACTGCAATTTCTTCACACAGGGGCTCTGCAGCTAGGAGCCCTTAACGCTCTTGCAAATGACCTGAGTTCAGTTCCCAGCACCCCACACTGGGCAGCTCACAACCACCTGTAACTCCAGCTCCAGGAGATCCAGCACCCTCTTCAGGCTTCTTTGGACACCCATGATCATATCTACGTAAGTGCACGCATGCCCACGTGCACACACACACACACACACCCGTCTAAAAATAATAATGAGTAAAATTACTCCTCATCGCATTGAAGCTTCTGTACAAGATGAAATATGTCTTGGCTTAGGAAATGCAACCAAGAACGGCTCACTTGAGAGCGGCTTTGTCAGGGTCACCAGACAGCAGGAAACAAAGAACTGCCCTACAGTACAAGAACATTTACTTCTCATCTGGCCTAAGAGCAACGAGGGTTACCTTGATAGAAACCCTCATCTTCTTCTTGGTGATAGTTCTTTTCCTGGATGGGATTCTTCCTGTAATTCCGTCCATCGAGTGTTATAATCTGTGGGCGGAGAACATCCATGACACTTTCTCCAAAGGATGCTCTAGTAAAGTCCTGAAAAAGACAAACCATCTTTAAAGCTTATGTGGGTAAGATGACTGAACAGGTAATGGCACTTGCTCCCAAGGCTGATGACCCACATGGCAGAAGAAGAAAACTTGACTCCTACAGGCTGTCCTCTGAACATGCAGCCAGAAAGCACAGGCGCAGACAAAATAAATAAATGGAATAAAATAATTAAGCCGGGGGGTGGTGGTACATGCCTTTAATCCCAGCACTCGGGAGGCAGAGACAGGCGGATCTCTGTGAGTTTAAGGGCAGCCTGGTTAACAAGACCTAGTTCCAGAACAGGCTCCAAAGCTACACAGACAAACCCTGTCTCAAAAAAAACAAACAAAAAACATTAAATTAAAAGCCTCCATTTTATGGACCATTATGTATGCCTGAATGACATAACTGGGCAGTAATTTATAGCACATCCTATGAAGAATATTGTTGCTTTTCATTGGCCTGCCGCTGCATGTAAACTTTTATAAGGCAAGGACTGCATTTCCTATCATTTATTACATCCCCGACTCACTCTAGACAGTGATTTGTAATCAGCCCTCCAATAAGAGGCATTAGTAGTATACAACCTGCCAGTGACTTTGAGAGAACATAGGTATCTGATTACTTGAACCTAAAGGTGAGTGCAGTCTTGACATCTACCTAACCATAGGCAAAGTGCGTCGTTCTTCCTATCCAACATAATAACAAAATGAGGAGCCATTCAAACAATACCCACGGAAGAGTGCTAAGTTTGTGTAAAGGCGTTAGAAATGCCTAACAATCAAATGTAATTTCCCTATCAAAATACAACTCAAATATGATTTAACACAGTCTCAGACCAACACATCAGTTAGAAGGAACAGTTTATGGAGGTCGCTGCCCTACCAAGTGCTGTATCACTTCCTGAGAAAAGCAAAACGCCTAGTCACCACTTGAGTCAAGAGTTGGGAAATAAAGGCCCCTTATGAAGTAGCGGTGGTTAAGTCCAACCTATGTTCCCATCACAGATGGCTGGGTCTTCAAGCACATGTACTTAAAAGTGCCAAAGAAAACACTGCAAGCCCAACCCTCTGCCAAGTCGCTAATCGGGAGCCGCCAGCACAAAACCAAGGCGAGGGGTTGTGCTTTTGAGAACACAGAACGTCAACGTTCACGAGAGGATGCAATTATCAACAGCCTCGACATGACACCCTGGTGGGCGGCTATTCCTTTAGCCTGCCCTCCCCACCTAGGAACAAAAGTAGTAGCCTTTGACCAGGAAAGTTGGGGCCCTGAGAGCGAGGTGGCTGTGGTGCACACTCATCTACCTTTCCTGCGCAGCTCCGGGCAGAGAGACTGCGCACAAGGACGGAAACCGACTAGCCAGCCCTGTGTCTTGGAGACTGGGAGGAGAAGCATATATGTCTTCGTGTAACTATCGTGGGAGAAGTGGAAGTCCTAAACTATAAGAGAAAACAAAGAACCCCTACGCCAGAGGCAGGTACCAGAAAACACCGCAGCAGCAAGATAACCAGAACCCCCGAGAAGGTGACAGGGTGGGAGTGACCCGGAAGTGTTCCCCGAAAGCTCGCTCTCCGCCCAGCTCCGGTCACGCCCTCGGTGCGCACGCGCGATAGCCTCGACACCACCTCCCCACCCCCCCACCCACGGCACAGGGACGGGCGCACACAGAGCGGGCGGGCGGGCATGCGCACGCCACCGTCTACGTCGTAGTGAAAGAAGCTGCGCTGCTTGGTCCAAAGGGCGGGGCTTTCAGTCAAAGTACACAAGCTACTCAGGTAAGTAGCCAAGGCTTCCAGAACCTTTGGTGGTTCGATGGGGCGTTGAGCCCCACGATCCTACCTGCCAGGACTAACAGAGGGTGGAAGGAGACCCTGGAGGCTCTCCCGCGCCGGGCGTGTGCAAGGCGCTGTCCTCCGACTGAGCGTGCGCGCGGAGGGTTGGCGCCTGCGCAGTGGGGCTGCCGCGAGCCCCCCTCCCCCCCCCCCCCCCCCGCTTCCTCCCGAGTTGCTGGGTGGGAAGCGTGCCTTGGGTGGAGTCAGCGTAACCAGGACTAGTGTGCTGACTCTTCCCCATCCCGGTTCTTCTTTCAACCCAGAGGTGCTGCATCTATTTGATTTGGGTGATAACCCGTCTGTTGAGGTGGAACACACAGGAAGGATCTGTGGGTCCGACAACAACGTTTGTCATAATTAGCCTTCGTACTAGATCCGATCGACTTAAGTATCTGGTTTGTTCTAAGACTTAATTTTAACAAAACTTTGCTTTGTTTTGTTTGCTTTTAAGAAAATAAGCATAGGGGGCTGGAGAGATGGCTCAGCGATCAAGAGCATTGCCTGCTCTTCCAAAGGTCCTGAGTTCAATTCCCAGCAACCACGTGGTGGCTCACAAGCATCTGAAATGAGATCTGATGCCCTCTTCTGGCCTGCAGGCAGACACACAGACAGAATATTGTATACATAATAAAATTTTTAAAGAAAAGAAGCATAAGGTAATTTATGAGTGCAAGGTCATTTCTGTCTTACACAAAGTAAGTATTTAACCGAGCCATATTGTGTCCCACAAATGTTCCTTTTCCTCTGAGCTGTTCTGCTGTCAGCAGCCCCAAATTCCAGGATGTTCAATTATCAGCATTCAGCAAACTCTACTGAGTGTTTCTTATGGGCCTGGCAACCTCCTGGGAAGCAAAAGTTGTATACTCTGCACAGTGAAAACAACCAGAACGGACTGACCTTCGTGACTTCGACCATCTCCGTCCCCTGCAGTCTCTACTGAGCTGCCAGCTCCTGTTCTATGATTTATAAATCATTAATTTGTCCAGGAAACATTGTGATAAGGGATTTATACGATGCCTCAAGGATACATAAGCGATTTGTGTCCTGCTTTCCAACTTGACAAGATCCTTTCCACTGCCTTCCACATACTAAGCAAATGCTCTACCACTGAACTGTATGTCTCCAGTCCCAAGATCACAGATGAGATTTTTACATGTGTATGTGCCCATTTATGCAGAGCCTTGAAGCTTATGTCTGATGTCTTCTTCCATAGCTTTCATAACTTCCCTGAACCCAGAATGGGTCCATTCCCACTAATCTAGCTACCCGTCCTGCTATTGGGAGTTGCTTATCTTTAACTCCCCAGTGCTGGGGTTACAGGCAGCTCCCACACCTGCAAAGCTGGTAAGTGAGGTCCGGGAATCCCCAACTCCTCCAGTGCAAGCACTTTCTCCATGGAGCCATCTTCGCAGACCGGGTGCAGAACAAGATGAGAAGTGAGCATGCCCCAGACTGAGGGTGTAGCCCAGAGGTAGAATGTGTGAGGTGCATAACAGATAAGGCTGTCAGCCTTCCCAGCAGACAGACCCTTCCCTTCCAGGAGTCTCAACATAGCTATGTCAAAGAGAATCTGAAATACTTGGCTCTGCATCAGGAAAAGTGGGTGTGATCGTGCATGCCTTAATTCTAACACTCAGTAGGCCAACCCTACAGGGTCTGGGCTACAAAGCAATAGTCTTAAAAAATTAATTAATTTTAAAAAGCTGGTGCCAGTGTCTATTACTGGTTTTTGTTTCTTCTTAAGATATTGTTTTTCCTAAGCCTGAAGCTGTTTTAGTTGCTTTGCCTGTATTGATCTAACCTTCGTAACACTTCTATAAGGTAGGCGCTATTATTGATTCCATTTTACAGGTGAGGCGTCTAAGGAAGAAAAAAGTCAACTGATTTGATTTGTCCACTCACACAGCAGATAGCAAAGCCAAAATTGGTTGGTTGGTTGGTTTTGTTTTTTCAAGACAGGGTTTCTTCTGTGTATCTTTGGCTGTCCCTGGAACTTACTCAGTAGACCAGGCTGTCCTCTATCTCACAGTGATCTGCCTGCCTCTGCCTCCCGTAGTGCTGGGATTAAAGGCATGAGCCACCATACCCAGTGGCAGCCAGTTTTTTAATAGCTTATTGTTTAATGATTTATTTACTTTTATTTGCATGTGTATCTGTGTGGTGTGTGTGTGTTTGTGTGTGTGTGTGTGTGTGTGTGTGTGTTTGTGTGTGACCGTGACCAAGGAGGCTAGAAGACAGCAAGATCACCCAGAGCTGGGCTTGCAGGTGAATGTGAGCCACCAAACTCCAGTCCCCTGCAAGAGCAGCAAACACTCTTCACCTCTGAGCCAACTCTACCGCCGCCCCCACAGTCATCCCTCAATCTCTGTGCTAGCTTGCTCTCGTGCACAACAGCATATCAGCAAGCCATTGCTTCAGATATTAGGTGACCTTTAGGAAGTCAGTGGTTCCTGTGAGCTGTGTGAGCATGCTATGAACATGCTTAAATGCGTGGCTACTTATAATGACACTGATCACTTAGTTCATCCCTATGCTCAGCATTTAGAGTCTAGGGTTTGTTGTTAGCTTAACTCCTGATGGCATTCAGAACTAGAGACTGGAGTTGTAGCTCAGGGTGGAACCTGTGGAACATTCACAGGACCTGACTCCTCCTCCAGCACCAGCAAGAGAAGAAACAAACAAAAAACCTTAACAAATGTTTAGAACCAGGGATCTTACTTGTGTGTCTCTGCGTCTCAGCAGAAAACAGCTTATTTAAAGTTAATCTTGCACTGATTTCGAGCTCTTTTTTTCACCCCGACTGTTTTTTATATGGAGCAATAGTAGTTTGGAGAATTGGGAAGAAAATAGGACGAAAGGAAGTTCCTTTGATGACCTTCAGTTACAGAGTCACTGTGGCTAGCCTTCGAAGTTAGCTGGCCACTGCTTGGGTGCTCTGTCAGGCAGCTGATCTCAAAATACAAAACACAAAGCGTTCACAACTAAATGGAACATTATCAGGGTGGAAGTTGAAGAGATCATAGTTTAAAATCTTAATTGAGAAAAATAAACAATTCTCAGAGGTTTCTGCTCTGAGCTGGGGGGGGGGGGAGTAAATCCAGAGCTGCTCTCTGGGGAAGAGACTGAATGGTCTACGTGCTTTATTTGATCCCACCAGGAATCCAGTTAGAGATTTGGACCCGGTACATCAATACTTAAGTCTCTTTTAAGGAACACTTAAAACTTTACCAGGCTCTGTTTTGAGCCAGTATGGTGCAAAGTAGTAGTTAGAAATTCCACACAAAAGATTGCTTGCCCTGATGCATATGAGTGCAATTCAGAAAGTAACCCAAGAGCAAAATTAAAAGTATCATTACTGAGCTGGGCATGGTGGCCATGCCTTTGATACCAGCACTGAGAAGCAGGCAGAATTCTGTGAGTTTGAGGCCAACCTAGACTACATAGCAAGTTCTAGGACTGGACAGCCAGGGCTACATAGTGAGTGCCTATTTAAAAACAAAACTTTCTTTAAAAAGTTAGAAAGCTAGAAAGCTATTAATGAGTTTGCCTTTATAATAGTCTATTTCGTTATTCCATGTCAGTGTTCATTAGTGCAACCTATGGGTAACCATATGGCGGAACTAGAAAGCAAGCTCTTCTTCTCTGACAACCATGTGACACTGCCACATCCTTGGGAGACAGCAGCACCATCTCAGACTTCTTTACAGTTTTCCTCAGAAGGAAGCCTGATGCTCTGGACAGAAGGGGTTTACAGGAACGTAGCATTCTCTAGTATTTTTCTGTTTTGTTTTTAAAAAATGAGTTTTGACTTTTTAAGCATTCTCAATTGAAACTAGAGCCTTGGATGATGGAAGCGTGTGCCCCCCCCCCCACTGAGCTCTGCTCCCCAGGTATGCCAGAACTTGGGGGGAGCTTGAGTGAAAGCCATTCAGCAAAATTTTCTCTGACCGTAACAGAGGGGAGCTGTTTTCATTGGGGCTTTTGTTTGTCTACTTTGTTTTTCGCTTGTTTGTTGGGTTTTTTGTTTGTTTTATTTGTTGTTTTAGTTTTTAGTTTGGTTTTTTTGAGGGATCCAATGTATCCCAGACAGACCTGGAACCAAAGGTGAACATGAACTTCTGCACCTCCTACCTCTACCTCCCAGGTGCTAGAATTTTACTTCTTTTCCTCCATGGCTTGTTTATATGATGCTAGGAACTGAGCCCAGGGGAAATTTTCCCCAACCCTGGAAAATTCATTTTAAAGATCATTTTTAAGCCAGACAAGGTAGCACATGGCTGTAATCCCAGCGCTTGAGACACTGACAAAGTGACATGGCCTTGAGTTTGATTCAGGGCAGACCAAGCTACACAGTTAGTTCAGACTTTCTTTATAAATAAATAGTTAAAACCTATGTGATGTAAAAATAAGCTATTGTCTGTTGTTATTGAAACAGACTCCTGGCTATGTAGTCCCCTGCCTCAGGCTCCTGAAAATCTGGAACTTTCCATACTGGTGCATATCACTGCTACCATGTAAAGTCATTTGTTCACTGGAGTACTAGAATCCATTATCTGGTGAGAGACCACAAGCCACATGGTTTTACTGAAATTGTATTTAACATTTAAAAGTGGACATATAGCTCTTCAGTTACGGTAATAGCCACATGAGCCTCACGGCCGCCTTATTAGACAAAACAAGACTATCAGAACATTTCCATGGTGACAGTTCTAGATGGCATAAACAAAATGGTAGTAACCATTTTAAAATTTACAGTAGCCACGCCATAGTAGCACACACCTTTAATCCCAAACACTTGGGAAGCAGAGGAAGGTGGATCTCTGAGTTCGAGGCCATTCTGGTCTACAGAGCTAGTTCAGTACAGCCAAGACTACACAAAGAAACCCTGTCACCCAAAACAACAACAAAAATGTGTGTGTGTGTGTGTGTGTGTGTGTGTGTGTGTGTGTATGTATGTGTGTAATGACTTCATATGCTTCTGAGATCATGTTCTTGTTCTGAAGTTTTGTAGGAAGTCAGCACTGGAATCTGGGTTTTCAGATATGATGGCACAGGACTAAGCCCAAAGATACTCAGTTCATAAAGAGCTGTGATTTCTGAGATCCTTTCCTGAATTATTTTGTTCCAGTTTTTGGTCGCCATCAAGTGTTAGATTTAGGCATTGCATTTAGGTGAACCGGTTAACAGTTTCTCAATGAAAGTGCCAATATGTATTTCCTAACCGATTCCCTTCCTTGGGAACAGAACACAATGTTATTTTGGACTCTTATTTGGAAAACTTGATAAGTGAACTTCTTGGTATGGCTTAGTGAGGATGTACCCAAGACAGACTGTCCTGTGGAGCAGGAATATTTATCCTTGGGTCCATTTCTGCCTTGGCACTGACATATCGCCCTTCATAACTCATTAATCATCCACACTCAATTCCAATGGTACAACTTGCTAATGGGAAAAACTAGGACTCTTTTTTTTTTTTTAATTTTTTTTTTTTTTTTTTTTTGGTGGGGAGGGGAATTCTTTTTTTGGACATGGTTTCTCTGTATGACAGCTCTGGATATCCTGGAACTTGGTTTGTAGACCAGGCTGGCCTCAAACTCACAGAGATCTGATGTAGGCACCTGCCTCTGCCTCCTGAGTGCTGGGATTAAAGGCATGACCCACCAGACCCAGCTTGACAAGCTATTCTTAAACATGTTTTTACTTCAAAACCTAAGTAACATTATAAAAAAAAAAAAAAAAAAAAAAAAAAAAACTATATTCGGAGAGAGGATGGGGAAAGCTGGCCGTACTGGGCTAGGATGAAATATAGTCAACCTGACTTTTATACACCTTCCGGTTGCTGTTTTCTATTTCCTCTAGTGAAGAGAGAATTCTGCTGGAGGGAATGGCTGCCTCCTCATCCTCGTCGTCAGCTGGCGGGGTCAGTGGGAGCTCTGTCACTGGTTCTGGCTTCAGCGTTTCAGACCTTGCCCCACCGCGGAAAGCTCTGTTCACCTACCCTAAAGGAGCCGGAGAGATGTTAGAAGGTGAGCTCACGCTGTGTTTGCTGAGCACTCGGCTGCAGACCTTCAGTGCATGTGAAGTGTAAAGCAGCGGGGTGCGGGGCTCAAGCCCTTGAATGGCACTGGTGCCAGGAGCCCTCTCCATGCCCAGCTCCAGGTTGCCTTGTTGTGGCAACCTGTTCAATGTATTTTCTTTTTAGTGAGTATCTACAGATAGATTAACCCCACCAGACAGGCCCAAAGGGAAATAAAAGGCAATGCATTTACCTCTGTGAAGGTGACTCTTGCGGCCAGCCCACGGCAGGACATCGCTGTGTGACTGCATGGTTTTTATAGCACTGGAGACAGATTTGCAACCACCATCTTATCACACACTTGCAGACTGCCTGGCTAGAAATAGGTCACAGGCAGTGGTCATAAAACAGTGCTGGTGACCAGAATCCATCAGGTTTATGTTAAGCTAGACTGGTAATTCATTGAAGGAGCATCAAACTCACAAGAGACACTTAAAATGAGCGTGTCTTGCTTGGCAGGTGAATCTCTGAATTCTAGGCCAGTCTTGTCTACAGAGTGAATTCATTGGCCAGCCACAGCTGTACAACGAGACCCTTTTTCTTTTCCAAAAAGATAAAATGCATGTGTCTGGATTCGCCCTAGAGATCCTCAATTATACTAGGACAGGAATCTTTGGTTTTTGACCAGAGTCCAGGGCCTTCTCACGAGGGAGTCTTCCCATCCTTGAAAAACATTGAAAAACATTGGCAAATGCTTTTACACTTGAGTCGAGCATTTTTGTGTTGAATTATAAAATGGTCTTTTTTAATTTAAATCTTGCATGGTTTGCATGGATATATTTTTTAATATTTATTTATTTATTATGTATACAATGTTCTGTCTGTATGCCTGAAGGCCAGAAGAGGGTATCAGGCCCCATTACAGATGGTTGTGAGCCACCATGTGGTTGCTGGGAATTGAACTCAGGACCTTTGGAAGAGCAGGCAATGCTCTTAACCACTGAGCCATCTCTCCAGCCCACATGGATATATTTTAAAACAATTAGAAGATGTCTCTGAGAAAGGCACCAACTATTATTTGGGCCTGGTTTTGGGGGGGGGGTGATCATTTATATTTATATCAGATACTTTAAAACAAACAGTTTCAGGTTAAACAGTGCCAAACACCATAACTGGTTTTTTTCCTGTAGTGTTGGAGATTGAACCCAGTGACCTCATGCATGATAGGCAAGCATTCTTTGCCCCAGCTGCATGTCTAGCAAGCCAGGACAAACAGAAGAATCATTTGTGATAGAAAAACAGGCCTAGCACCATAAGGCTCTGGGGTAGATTGCTTGTGATTGGTAGTGAAGCAGCCAGCCATGTGTGATCTGGGAGGTGGTGGATCAGGCATACGCACTTCGGCCCTTGCCTTTTGTTGCCTCCATTTGTGTTAATACTCGCCAGGTCTGACTGGAAGTAGAGGCTTTGTCTCCATATTTGGCACGAAAAGTAAATCTCAACTTTAACTATCTGTAGCAGAGATGTGTCAAGAAAGTTTCCCACAGAACAAACGACAAGTTGAAAGCACTTAAGTTGCTTAGTGAGCTTTATAGAGCAGAAGAGAATCAGTGTCTAACACTGCTTCAAGGAAGACTCATGAAGCTAGTCCTAGCTGGCGTCCTGGGTGGTTTTTGTCCGACCGTTTTCACTGCCTCATGGGGAGTTGATTGGGGTCTGTGGCAGAATAGATAGGTTAGATGTAAGTGCACAGTTGTGGCCCTCCTGCATCCCAGTCATCTTAAAAACTGCTTACACTTAAAGACAGACTAGAAAACAACTGACTTGGCCAAACCAAGGATCTGACATACCATTTAATATCGAAAATAGAAAAAAGGACTGGTGAACCATTTCACCATGTAAAAGTTGCCTGCCACCACACCTGACCACCTGGGTTTAATCCCTGGGTCTCATGGTGGAAGGAGGGGACTGACTCCCAAAAGTTGTCTACCGACCACTCCACAACTTCCAATACATGAATGAATGAATGAATGTCAAATTATAAAAATTGAAAAGTCCACCATTACCCCACAGTATATGCTGGGGTGTGATTCTGCTTTGCCTCCCCTCTCATGAATGCCACTCCTCTGTTCCACACATGCCTCATCTCCATGGATACTGAGGTCAACAGGTGCTCGGGTCTCTTCCGGGAAATGGCATGGTATTTACATATGACTGTGCATATCCTTCCCTGTAGCACTCCTAAATGTGCATTGACAATGGTGTCAGATTGGGAGGTGACACTGTTGTACAGTGAATATGCATGCATCAAACCATTTTTTTCTTCATTCTTGTGTTTATTTTTGAGTCTCGTGTAGTCCAGACTGACCTCTATCTCCTTGAACTCCTTATCCTCCCCCTACTTCCCAAGTGCTGAGATTACAGGTCTATATTACTATGTCTGGCTTCTTCCACGTTGGGGACTAAACTCAAGGCGCAGTGCCAGCTAGATAAGGTACCTTACCAACTAAGCTACGTGCCAGGTCCATTCTTCATACGTCAGTGTCATGGAAGAGGAAAGTGGAAACAAGCTATAGTGATGGATTCAGGTAATCCCAACACTCAGGAGGCTGAGACAGGAGAATGACTGTGAGTTCAGTGATAGCCTGTGCTACCTAGAGACTTCCATACCAGCCTGGGCAATGAGTGGGACTTTCTTTTTTTTTTTTTTTTTAAATATTTATTTATTTATTATGTATACAGTATTCTTTCTGCGTGTATGCCTGAAGGCCAGAAGAGGGCACCAGACCTCATTACAGGTGGTTGTGAGCCACCATGTGGTTGCTGGGAATTGAACGCAGGACCTTTGGTAGAGCACACAATGCTCTTAACCGCTGAGCCATCTCTCCAGCCCTGAGTGGGACTTTCTAAAACGAAAGGGAACAGAGCAAGGTTGGCTTTGAGAGTGAGGAACAAAAGCTTTAGGAGTCAAGGTTGGGTGTGTGTCAGAATCCCAACAGGTTCAACTTGATGTTGCCTGCTCTTAAATCTAGGATAATAAATCCAAACAACCTGTAGTTAATCTCTCACATTAACTTTTTGGTGCATCTGCTGTCTGCTAACAGCAGTACGAAGCAAGCTTTAACAGTCTCCTACCCTCTGCTGAGATTGTTCTCACCCAGTTATTAGTGAGCAAATGAGAGGCTGCCTTCCAGCCCAGAAGTGGCTGTGTTTGAGGAACCTCACTGGCCGCTGGTTTATAAATCACCCGGGATTGTCTCATTTCCTACTGTGAAGTAATACCCTTCAAATGAATTTCCGTAGCCTTGAATTTAATGGAATTAGTGTTAGATGTGGGCTCTTTACTGAACTTTTTCACCCTGATGCACTGCTGCCCAGTGTTTTGATTACGGTTGTAAATACAAAGCAGGTCACCTGGCTGACTCCGCTGGAGAAATCCCAACCTTTAGATCGGTAGATGTTACATCAGATAGGGTGTGGCTTAAGAAGCAGAGGACTTTGTAGTTAACACAAAGCTACACGTGCGCTGGATGAATTCTCTCTCAGGCCTGAAGTATGGGTACCCAGGCACCTTTTTGGAAAATGTGCTTCTATATTTTTGCCTTGGACCTCATCACCAAGAAAGATAGGCCAGTGTGATAATTTATGCATTTTATTCTAGTGGGAAGCAGCACTTCCAGGAGCTTTCCCACGGGCCACTTGATCCTTACAGCCCACTTCCCACAGTTCAGGATCACACCACCTGGGAGGCCAGCTCTGCTTCTCTATGCTTTGCTCTTTGCAAAGTAAACCCTGAGTTGTACTTGAGCTCTTAAGAAGGATGCCAGTGTGTGTGTGTGTTGTTTACCTGCAAGAACATCATAAACTAGGCTGGAGAGATGGCTCAGCAATTAAGAGCACTGGCTGCTCTTCCAGAGGTCCTGAGTTCAATTCCCAGCAACCATATGGTGGCTCACAATCATCTGTAATGAGATTTGGCGCCCTCTTCTGGCGTGCAGGCATACATAGAGGCAAAATGTTGTATACATAGTAAGTAAATCTAAAAAAAAAAAGAACATCATAAGCTGCTTCGTTGGTGCCAAGTTCACACAGCTCCCTTCCCTGGGTGGAATTTGGAGTTATCCACTGCTCTCTGCTCTTACAGATACGCATCATGATGTCATCAGCTTGTCTAGGTCTTTACACCAGTCAGAAGCAAGGGGTGCAGCTGAGCAGCAGCTAGTACACCTGGCATGAAGGCAGTGCTCTAGGCTTGACCCCAGTACCACGAGAAAGAAAGATGAGAAGCCAGGAATGGGAAAGAAACGTGAACTTACAGACTGCTCAACCTAAGAGTGATTTCGATCTCTCTCTCTCTTCCGTTGATTTGAAGTTAATAGACATAGCAGGAAGCCTTTTTTGGTTGTGTGTTCACACCATTCAGATAGTCAGTAGCTGTGCTTTTCCCTTTGACTACCAGGACTTGGAAAGAAAGGTTTGTGTGAAACTCAGCAGGAGGCCAGAATGTGTTGGTAGCTCCCTGTCGCTAAATCCCCGTGACACACCAATCCACGGCTGATGAG
The DNA here is from genome assembly GCF_000317375.1 of Microtus ochrogaster. Taxonomy (NCBI): domain Eukaryota; kingdom Metazoa; phylum Chordata; class Mammalia; order Rodentia; family Cricetidae; genus Microtus; species Microtus ochrogaster. Next base: position 32,854,358 of record NC_022028.1, on the reverse strand, counting down.
TGAGTGCTGACATCTAGCAGTGCTAGTGTGAACTGCTACCTTGAGAGAGACAGCTGTGTCCTCTCTTTCCCTTTGTTTGAGAACTTTGCTAATGAACCACTTGTCCCGGGGGTTTTGCTGCCCTTTAAAACATGGAATTTTCCTACGTGAATTGTGTGTCTTTGGGGATGTGTTTTGCTGGATCAGCCTTTGCACTGACGAGTGTCAGGTTTCCCAATCACCCTCTGAGTATCACGACTGAGCTAGCCACCTTCTTGTTGGCAGGTCTTGGCACCAGCTCAGTGCTAAGGTCTGGGCTTGCACCATTCCCTTATCGTCATTCAAATTGCATGCTTGGTTCAGTTGGAAAGTCAGGGCTACAATTTGTGTTTATAGGATGAAGTTTCCCAGCAGGGTTTTGTGATGGTCATGGTGATACAATTTGATATATTAAAAGCCGACAGCTGTTTTCCCCTTGGCTCTGTTTTTTTAGAATAAAAGTGATTGGAGTTTTGTCGTAAGTCACAAAAGTACCACATAGCTGGGTGTGTCAGCTGCCTTGTTTGCCTGCTGTTCAGGTCAGGAAGGGGGCAATGGTGACCGGGACATCAGGCTAAGGTTTCTTGTTTTTGTAACACTATTTTTGAACTCTCAAACAAATAGGACTATTTTAATATCCTAGCCATAGAAGAGCAGCCTTTGCGGTGCAGCGTTCTAAAGGACCCCTCTGCTCACACCAGAGACGTCTTAGATCGCAGCTGTAGAAACGGGAGAATGGGCAGGCTTGCTTGCTTTTCCAGAATTTATTAAAGCTAACGCCTGTGCCCTTTCTCTTGTAGACGGCTCTGAGAGGTTCCTCTGTGAGTCGGTGTTTAGCTATCAGGTGGCGTCCACGCTTAAACAGGTGAAGCATGGTAAGTGCATGAGCTGCCGTCCTTCCTACAAATGCATGTTCATGGGAAGTGCATGAGCTGCTGTCCTTCCTACAAATGCGTGTTCATGGGAAGCAAGGGGCACACGTTCTGAAAGGTCACTGTGCTGTGACAGAGCCACAAACTGTTTAAATGACTTTCTGAATTGAACACTCTCTTAAGATCTTGTCCAGATTAAAAACCCCCATGGAGGTTTGAAGTCCTGGTTCAGTTCTTTCAGGAGTCGCTGCTTCCTGCTCCTCTGTTCCTTTACCTACCCTTTGTGAGACCCCTTACTGCTTACTGCCCTGGTGTCCATGCAGTACCTGCCCTGTCCACGCTGAGCCCTCGGTGACATGTACACTTCACCAAGTCTCCATCATGGATCAGGAACCATGTCCCCTCCTGCCCGCTCCTCCTAGGAGAAACCCATGGGAGCTTCTAAGTGAATCCCTGTGGCTTGGAAAGCAGGGACCTGTTTATACTGTGTTTTTGTTTTTAGGTGTCTCCTGAGTGCTGGGGTTACAGACATAACTGCCAAGTCTACCTCCATTTTTTAGAATCTAGCGTATACTGAGAATGTGATGACGAGCAATGTCCTTTTCCAGTGCTAGGGCTCAGACGAGCGTGACACTTGCTGGCCATGTGCTCCACCACTGGGGCTCAACTAGCCTCTAAAAGTGGGGTTTTGTTTTGTTTGCTGCTGTTGGTTTTTTGTTGATGTTAATTTTGATTTTTTTATTTTCTGAGACAGGGTTCTGTGTGTATCCCTGGCTGTCCTGGAACTCATTCTGTAGACCAGGCTGACCTTGAACTCAGATCTGCCTGCCTCTGCCTCTCGAGTGCTGGGATTAAAGGCATGTGCCACCACCACCCAGCTGTATTTTTTTCCTTTATTATTTTTATTATTATTATTTTCTCACTCTAGAACTCACTATGTAGCCCAGGCTGGCCTAGAACTCTGAGCAATTCTTCTACCTCCGCTTCCCAAGTACTTGAACCAGCATTCCTTGCTTCTTGCTACTTTTAATCTCTCTTTCCCGCCCTCCCCATCTCTGTGTGTGTATCTCCCTTTACTGTATCTGTTTCTCTGTCTTCCCTCACCCCCGTCTCTGTATATGTTTATGTCTGTCTTTCTCTTACATGTGTGTTTTTTTTACTTTTTTAAATGAAGACAGGGGGAGTTTATTAAGGAATTTGAGAGTCTTGCTACAGGGAGCTACTTCCATACAGAAATAGAACCCTGCTTTCTTTTGGGAGAAACGGACAGGAAACATTAAGATACAGATTTAAGCATAGAGATTTCTAGAAAGAGAAACCCTTAGGAAAAGGAGAGTATATACCCAGGAGAGTCACACATGTATTTCTTAATAATTGCATTTAAGGGGCTGGAGAGATGGCTCAGCGGTTAAGAGCATTGCCTGCTCTTCCAAAGGTCCTGAGTTCAATTCCCAGCAACCACATGGTGGCTCACGTCTGTAATGGTGCCCTCTTCTGGCCTTCAGGCATACACACAGAAAGAATATTGCATACATAAATAAATAAATATAAAAAAATAATAATTGCATTTAAAATTACTTTAATATAAAAAGCTTTCCAGACTCAGAGAAAGAACAGATTTGTCAAGGAAAGGGTTGAGCCTGAAGGGAGATAAAGGGATGGAGGACCTTGATGGATTAACACAGCAGGAGAAAATAGAAAAACATTCAGATAAGGGGCTGGAGAGATGCCTCAGCAATTAAGAGCACTGGCTGTTCTTCCAGAGGACCTGGGTTTCATTCCCAGGACCTACGTGGTGCCTGGCAAGCATCTGTAACTTTAGTTCCAGGGGATATGACACCTTCTCCTGGCTTCTTAGACACATACACATATACACATAAATAATAAAACATAATGAGAATGAGTGGATTCAGGAAGACACCCAATACCAACCTCTGACCACTAGGTGCCTGACACACATGCGCACACGTGTATGCACACACATCAAGGGCAGTACTCACGGAAGCTGATGCCGCTCAGTGGCAGCACTTGACCCCAGGTTCAGTCCCCACCACTGCAAGCAAAGGGGAGAAGCAGTGCAGATGAATGGAGAATGGCTGGAAGTGTTCCTGGTCTTCAGACCGACATGAAGTCAGACCCCATTACCAAATGTCAAGTGGGAAAGCCCAGCCACAAGTTCTAGACCAGGGGTCACGTTTGTGAGTGGTGACAATCTCATGGGAAATGCCCTGTTTTTTTCTGCCCCTTCTGACTCTTTACAGATCAGCAAGTTGCTCGGATGGAAAAACTGGCTGGCTTGGTGGAAGAGCTGGAGGCTGATGAGTGGCGGTTTAAACCCATCGAGCAGCTGCTGGGGTTCACGCCCTCTTCGGGTTGATGTCGCCTGCGTGGTCGCTCCTAGGGCACAGCCACCCAGAGATTCACAGCTGTACTATGAGCTGCATGTCTGAATTCACATCCTAACTCGGTTCCTCTGTTTCTATTATCAGGCCACAAATGCTCATGTGAGATGTTACTGAGAAGTCTTTCACACGTTTGCTTCTGAAAGTATTGGGAGGCAAGTGCAGGAGGATCTCTGTGAGTTCGAGGCTAGCCCGATCTACATAAAGTTCCAGGACAGCCAGGGCTACATAGAGAGACCCTGTCTCAAAAATAAGAAAAGTAGCTGGGTAGTGGTGGTGCACGCCTTTAATCCCAGCACTCGGGAGGCAGAGGCAGGCGGATCTCTGTCAGTTCGAGACCAGCCTGGTCTACAAGAACTAGTTCCAGGACAGGCCCCAAAAACTACAGAGAAACCCTGTCTCGAAAATAAAAAAATAAAAGTAAAAAATAAAGTATTGTGGATCAGATTAAGGCAGTCCTCTTAGGGAAACAGGAGGGTTGGGATTTCAGAGATAGTGATACAAGTCTCCCAAGCCAGACACATGCCAGAGTTCGCCAACTGATGGCATGCGTCCTGTCATTCATAGAGCACCTGGAAGCTTTCTCCAGTCAAACCCAAGGTCAGGATCCGTAGTCTCATGGTTATGGCCCAAACATTTCTTATCACAGATGAGTATGATTTCAGCTCAGGGTCTATCCAGATGGGGGATTTTAAGGTGTTCTTTCTCCCTCTATTCTTAGACATTTAAATGTTACAGATTATTTTTCTCGCCTCTTATGATATGCTAAATGGTGCTACCCCACCCCATCCCTGCACCCTAAAATTGTTTTTTTAATTTTGTAGCACTTGAAAAAATAAAGTGACCTAATTCCTTTTAGATCCAGAAATCTTTAGTCCAACTCATTGGGGATAGTCTGAAGCCAATGAGCCTGTAAGAGTTCCAGATTGGCACACTTGCCCTTTCAAAGTCCGAGGGATTTGGGACAGAGAAAGAGGTCAGATTACTTTCGTGTTAGAATCTAAAGTCATTTCTCTTAAGTAAACAGATTTGCTTTGCTTCCAAGCTGTTTGCTGATACAGTGTCCACACTTCTGCCGCCTCAGTAGGTAGGATTGATTCTTCCGTTTGTTTGGATCCTTGTCTCGCTCTCTAACGAGGCTGGCCTCAAACTCATAGCAGTCCCCCTGCCTCAGCCTACTAAATGTTAGGATTACCCTCCTCTCTTCACTAGGTTTTTACCCTATGGTAGAGGAAAAACCTGGAAGATAAAGAGGTTGGTTTTGTGCCTAATCATGGGACCCCACACTTAACAATTAGGCGGATTACTATTTTACGTACAGGTTTGCCCTAGCCAGCGTTTACCTTTCTGCTCATCAATTGATAATTTGCACCTGATCTGCTTAGAGTTGCTAAATTATAAATTTAATCCTAGCAGCAATTGGCCTTAATCTCGGGAGTTCAAAATATTTAACACTCACTCCCTGACAGGGAGGAGGAGTTGACCTTGGTAGTTGCTGAGCTCCAAGGAGGTGGAGTTAGAGGAACTGCTCAGAGTCTGTAGCTCTGGCAGAAGATAGTCTTGTAAGTTGGGATGGAGGGACACTGATGGATTACAGAGTCCACTGTTCTTGTCTGAAGCAGTCCAGAGCTTGAGAAGTGCCAGCCCACAGCCCTTGGGTCAGATTTCAGCGAGTCTAGAAGCTGTCGCCCTCATTTCAGATGTGAAACTGCAGCACTGACTCGCCTGCCTTTACCCTCTGGCGTCTGGACTTGACACAGTTTTTTACAGTGTTTAAGGAGGGTGTTTCTTGACGTGACCCTGGACGTTAAAGAGAAGCCAGGCTTGGTAGCACACAATTTAGCACCTGGGAGGAAGCGGGAGGATTAGGATTTCATAGCCAGCCTGGGCTACGTGAGACCCTAAAGAGAAGCTAGAGGGGGTAGAGAATGGAAGAGGAAGCAGAGAGAGACGAGATATCGGGGAGACCTGGGCTGACCAGGTCTTCATTCATGAATTTTTGGTGCGACTCAACCAGCTGCATCTCCAGCCCTGCCAACAGAACCCTGCCTACTTCCTGAAGGTGTTCTGTGTCTCTGCACCTTTCTGTTGGCCATTGTCTCTCACCCACAGTTCTGCTGTGCTTTGGGTTAGAACTGGACTCTCCAGCACAACACCATGAAGAGGACCTTGGAGCCCAGAGCAAGTCAAACACTTCAGATCCAGTCTGCCAGCCCCCAAAGCTGAGACTGTTTAAAACATCCTACTGTATTCCGGTGACCCCAGCCCTAAACCTTGTACAATGAAAATGTCAGGGGCTGGGACAGTGGCTCAGCCAGTAAAGTGTCTCACAAGCACAAGGGACTGAGTGTGATCTCCAGAACCCACATAAAAGCCAGGCATGGCAGCTCACACTCAGGACCCAGCACTGGGGAGACAGAACTAGGCGGATCCTTCAGCCTTGCTGGCAACCAGTCTAACTTGTTTGATTTTGTTTGTTGAGACAGGGTCTTGTGTCCCCAGGTTAGTTCTGAACTCAGGCTTCATATAACCCAGGCTAGTCTTGGACTCCTGATTCCCTTCCCTCTACTTCCAAAGTAGAATTGGCAGGTATATGCTACCAAGCCAACAAGAGCTTTCCATTTTTAACTCTGCATTTAATTACTTAGTATCAATGCTAAAGTTTAGGGTTTAGGAGCTAGAGAGATGGCTCTGTGGTTTAGAGCTCTTGTTGCTCTTACAAAAACCTGGGTTCCATTCCCAGCACCAACATTGTGGCTCACAACCGTCTGTAAGTCCGATTCCAGGGGATCCAATGATTACCTTCTTCTGACCTCTTCAGGCATCAAGCACAGATGTGGTACACATACATGCAGGTAAAACATTCATACACATAAAATTAATCCTTAGTAATAATAGTGAAGTACAGGTTTTAGAGTAGGGGTTTGTTGGATATATTGTCTTACCCAAATTGACCCCAAACTTCTGGGTTTAAGTGGCCTTCCTCTTTCAGCCTCCCAGGTAGCTGGTGCTACAGATATGTACAACCACTCCAGCCAGAGGCCCAGAGTTTCCCATGATGCATGTTAAAGTATTTGGACTTTTTGTTTGTGTTTTGTTGTATTGTGGTATATGTGTGTGTGAAGACCAGAGGCTGATAGCAAGAGTCTTCCTCAACCACCCTCCACCTTCCTTTTTGAGACAGGATCTGCCTGCCTCCCCTGCACTGGGATTACAGACACGCTATGTACCTAGCTTTTTTTTTTTTTTCTTCTCACTGCAGTTTTATTCAGGACTTTTGACAATCGAAGACATCTCTCTCTCTCTCTCTCTCTCTCTCTCTCTCTCTCTCTCTCTCTCTCTGTCCCCCTCCCCCCTGTACCTAGCTTTTTATGTAGGTCCGGAGGCCGTCTGATCCTCATGCTTACATGGGAAGCATTTTACTGAATAAGCCACCTACACACACACCTTTTTTTGTTTTGTTTTTGACACAGGATCTCTTGTGGCTGATGTTGACTTTGAACCCCTCCCCTGGCCTCCTGTTCCTGAGTGTTAAGGGAACAGGCTCATGCCCCCAGGTCTGACTCAAGGGTAGTAGTTGTCGCTTCCGCCCGTCAGTGCCCCGGGCTCTACGCCAGCTTCTAAAGCAAGGAGCTTTCTTTGCCATTTGTGCGCAGCTGTGGCCTCTCCTTCCTCACATGGTTGAAGCCCCATCCTCTGTTCCAAGCCTGGCAGAAACTAGGCTTTAGAGCTGCAAGCCTTTAGCTCTGTAGAGGAGGAGCTGGAACCAGGAGAGCTGTCATGTTGAGAGAAGACTTGGTGCTCCAGGCAGACTTGAGGGACCTTGGCCTCAGGCAAAAGTGCCTGCCTCTCTGTGTTCTTTTGCCAAAGCACCTAATTGTGCCTAAATATCTTGACAGGCCTATTTATAATTGCCTGAAGTGCCACACGGGAGATAAGCCTTAAGTGACAGATACTTGAGAGTTAAATCTTGGGCTGCAGGCAGAGCATAAATAACACCAGATTTTTTCCTGTTTTCCCAAAGCAGAGAGTGGGAAGGAGATGGTTCCAGGGGAGGAGGAGAAGGTAGAAGGAGCTGGCTGGAGCTTGGTGCTTTGCACACTGACCTTCTGTGTGTCCCTTATTAGTACCTGGGGCAGGGGGTTCTTACAGCTAGGAGAGGTGAGTTCACCTTCCTTACAAAACAAGAATCTGCTGTGACTTCTGGGTCTTCGGTGCCTAGGAACTGCATGACACAAAAGGAAAATCTAACAGGGCTGGAGATTTGGTCAGTGGTAGAGCACTTACCTAGCATGCACGCAGCCCTGGAGTCCATGGCAAACACTGCAAATATATACGTGTTTAGTGGATCTTTTTTGTTTTTAAGTGCTGGAGTTGGTTTTAGTTACTTCTCTTGACCCAGTGACCAAATACCTGACAGATTTCATTAAGTCAGGAGGGGTTTATTTCAGCTCATGGTATGTTTAGGGGACATTGACACAGGGAAGGCACAGGCTAGACCTGGCTTCTGGCTTTGGGAGTATAGAACAGCTGCCAGTTACGCAGCTCCAACCAAAAAGCTGAGAGCCAGACTTTTGGAAGCCAAGCAAGCCTATAAATGCTCACAGCCTCTCCTTCAGCCTGAAGTTTGCAAGCCAGGCCTTATGTTCAAAGGATTCTCCAACCTTCCAAAACAACACCACCAGCCAGGGACCACGAGTTCCAACACAGGAGCCTGTGAGGGACATTTCACATGGAGACCATAACAGGATTGAGCTCAGGGCCTCACCTTTGCTAGTCAAGTGCTCTCCACTAAGCTACAGCCCGAAGCATTTCTGTAGTCTAAAAAACTACTAGCAATTTCCAGTGCCAAATCTACATTGGGGCACTCAGAAACTACGTGGCAGAGGCCAGACTACCCTAGACTCAGCCCAGAGCACTTCCTCTCCTCTGCTGCACTGATGGTCTAAACTGTGGAACAAACAGAAACCTCAGATTAGCTGTGCAGCACATGATGCCATCAGGGTGATGAATGAAGGCCAGGGGTGCTGGTGGCTTTCTGCCCACCTGCAAATGACATGGTGGCAGTGCCATGTGTCAGCATCCACAAGCCAGTCTCTGCTCCACACGTTAATTTTCCAGACTGTCCAGTCCCCCTAGGAGCTGCTTTCCCAAGCCAGCATGTATCACTGTTCTGACACGCTGTCCAGAGCAGGTGCTGAAGCAAGTAGGTTATTGCCTCCAGAAGGAAGGGAGCCCCACCATGCACACTGGGCACTAACTGCATGTGTAGCATGTGGTGGTCTGTTGGCTGTTGGGCCGTGTTGCAGGGGAAGGCATAATCATCAGCCCCAGGCAGTCAGTGGAATCAGCATGCACAACAAAGGAACTTAATTAGAAAGTTTGGGGTGCTGTACAATACTACAGCAAAGAGGAGTGATCCAGCGGGTCACAGAGGTATTCCAGAAGGTTAGGTCAAGACCTGGAGAAAACGCAGGTAGGGAAGAGAAAGAACTTCCTAGGTCGAGGGAATTAAATGTGTACAGAGCCCTGCGGTGAACTCTCTGCCTCGCCTCAGAGACCAGGGGAGTGACTGGGGCGTGGGGGGGGAAGGGGGATACCAAGATCTGGTTCTGGTACAGAGAACCATGGTAAACAACTGGTAGCAGGAGGATCCCGGAGAAGTGATTTTGGGAGTCAGAGAAATGGTTGCAGCTTGAGTTGAAGATACAGAGACAGGAGGGTGGATTTCATCGGGGGGGGGGGGCTGCTCAAGAGTTCCCTCTAAGGGACATCGTGGAATTTGCCAAATTCAGGGCAGAAAGCCAGCTTTCTTTGTCAGGTCCTACTATTCATTAAGATAAGGGTTCGAAGACAGGAACAGCTCACAGAGGGAGAATAGGCTGTATATCAGATTCTAGATTCAACAGTCTAGAGGTGAGGAGAGCAACTCAGTGGCCAAATTGCTGCCTGGTATGCATGCATGGGGGCCTGGGTTTCACACCCGGCACCTTTGGAAAAACGATGGCAGGATACAGATGGAACTGTCCAGAGAGAGAGCCCGTGAGTGAGCAGAAAATCGTACCCAGAAGGCTTCCCTAGGAGCTGCCAACATGTACAGGCAGAGGGAGTGCCAGGAAAGCAACTGGCAGGGAGTTACCAGAGAGACGGCAGAAGCAGGGAGGTGGTACCACAAGGGAGGCAGCAGAACCTCAGGCAAGTGAGCTTAGGGATGGAGGCCTCAGCTTGCTGACCTTGTCTTTAGCTCAGCCACATCACCGGTCAGTACCAGCTCAGCAGGGACAGGGAGAAGGATGGGCAAAGCCCAGGCTTCCTTAAAGGCCTTCTGTGAGAAGAACAGGCACAGAAGCACAAAGGTGAAAGAAGGGGCGATTGAAGATGAGGTGTCTGAGAAAGTGCAGAAACCCTTGGAGAGGGAGGGGAAAGGATGCTGCTGATGGTGACATGGGTAACCTTGGAGGTGAGGTGACAGGAAGTTGAGGGAGGTCCTATCTGATGGCTCCTGTTCTTAGCTCAAGGCAAGTCAGTCTCTTGCTTGCTGCACGAGGCAGGAGGAAGTGGGATCCGTAGGGTGAGGAATCTTCCCAGGCTCGAAGGATTGCTGGAGCAGCTAAGTCCACGACCGACTGCCCAACACAATCTTGGGGGAAGTACATAAGCAGTTCCCACAGCTTGGCAGTGGGAAAGGAGAAAATAGCTGGTGGTAAAGGTTTTGCATGGTAAGGGCAAGGGCTTAAGCAAATTGCTGTCCTAGGCTAGAGAGAGAGGGAAGTGAAAACAGAAAACCACTGAGGGCATGTATGGCTGGCGTTGGCAATGTGCAGAAGGCAGAGATCAAAAGCAGGGTTGGGGCAGAGTGCTCACCCAGCAAGTGCAACACCTTGGGTTACAACACAGCTCCATGAGAACCATTCACCATGGGGCCACCCCTCCTAGGCCTGCCTGTGCCTCAGAGTCAAGCCGAGTTCAAGTACAGGCTGCTGTGCTGGGGCTGTCTCTTAGGAGAACACTTGTCTGGGGTGTTCGAAGTCCTGGGTTCCATCCCCAGTATCAAACAAACCAGGTGGAGTGGTGCACGTTTGTCCAACTCCACGGACACGGAAGTAGGAGGATCAGAAGTTCAAGGTTCTGGCTGAAGAGATGACTCAGTGGTTAAGATCACGTAAGGGGTCAGGTTGAATCCCTAGCACCCACACAGTAATTCACAGACATCTGCAGCTCCAGCTCCCAGAGGACTCTAGCTGCCCTCTTCTGGCCTCTGCAGATATACATGCAGACAGTGCACTCATGAATACATTTTCTTTCTTTTTTTTTTTTTTTTGGTTTTTCGAGACAGGGTTTCTCTGTAGCTTTGGTGCCTGTCCCGGAACTAGCTCTTGTAGACCAGGTTGGCCTCGAACTCCCAGAATGAATACATTTTCTTAAAATTTAAGTACACCATCATCCTCAGCTACATAGCAAGGTTTGACAATGGCCTGGGCCGCATAACACCCTGCTTAAAAATAAGTAAATAATAAAGCTGGGAAGATGGCTCACAGGATAAAGCCCTTGCCATAGAAACCTAAGGAGCTGGTCCGCCTGAACCCATGTGGATTTAAATGTCAGGTAGGCATGGTGATCTGCCTGGGATTACCCATACTCGAGACAGACAGGTCCCTGGGCAAGGTAGCTAGCAAAATCAGCAAGCTTTGATTTTCCGTTGAAAGACACTGCCTCAGTGAATAAAGGAAGACATCCAACATCTTCACCTAGAGTGTGCACACAAATGAACATACATAGAGGAACACTACATAAACACTACAGCCTCCTTTTTCCTGGTCCTCAATAACCTTCAGGCTCAAGTGTGATTCTTTTATGGTCATATTTGGAAGCCATTTGGAACAAAGGAACAGTAAGCCCAGAGAATATTCAGTGTGATAGCTGTGGGCCTGGCCTAGTCCAAGAGGGTGGAGAAGTCAAGAGGGCCAGGAGGTGGGTGGGAATGAGGAGGGTGGCGAAGACAGTTTCCTAGTGATGATGATAAACCCAGGCTGAGAAAGATGCACCAGTTAACCCAGCAGAGGGGAAGGTGCCAAACCAGTGTTCCAAGCCCAGGGAACAGCATGTGCAAAATCAGGGCCACATCTGTGGGACTCCCAGTCACTTGGTGTAGCTAGAACACACACCATGTAAACAGGGGAGTGGTGCGGTGTCTCAGAAGGAAGCAAGAAGCACATCATTGGGAGCCTCTTTCCCTGTGCCCTGCTTTCCACCAAAAGAGCCAGAGGATGCCTGCAAAAAGAGTCTCCCTCCCTCCCATAAAGGCTGGGGAAGCAGGCTCCGGGATACCTCTGGTGTCATCTGTGCAGCCCACGAGAAAGGGAGCCGTACTGTTTTTTGCTCACACTGGAACTTGGCACCGCGGCTCTGAGTTATTTATTTGCTTTAGGGGAAAGGCGTAAGTCCTGAGCTGGGAGAGAATTACTGACGGGCCCTCCCTTCCGGGCTCCCAGCCAAGAAGCAGGATAAGAGGCAGCCCAGAGCGATCACATCCAGAGGAGTGTGCCGATTTGGGGGGGGGGAGTTGTTTTCCCCCCAGACTGCCTCTCCTCCTCCCTTCCTGGGGCCCTGAAAGCCTCAATCAACTCCCAGGCCATCTCTCCCTCATTCTCTGAAGTCTCTGGACACGCACTGGAACGTAAGCCACACAAACCTAAACATTTAATTTGTTCAGCAGACCCCCAAGTTCACACTGGGGCTGACTGAGTCTCAGAATACCCACTCGGCCCTTAGCCTCAAAAACAGAGTCCATCTGGAACATCCCACAAAATCAGGGGTGCTCAAACAAGTAGCAGCTGAAAGACAACCCAGGACACTCCCATCCCTGTCCTGTGTCACTCCCTAGAGGGGACACCAGGACACTCGACCCTGTGGCCCCATTCACAGAACACATTTTGGCAGCATACTTGGAGATGGGAATTCAGCCCCTATGGGAGGGAGCACCAGGACTGCAGGGGATACGGCCTCCGGAGACCCCAGACTCCGAGGAAACACAGGACGGTCTCCATGCCATGAATTACTCCACATGGAGGAGGGGAAGACCTGCAGTATACAGCCTGAAATTATAAACTGACCTCCCAGGAGTCAGGGCCCATCAAGACCCTGCCAGTGACAGGTGCTGGCACTAGGCTAACAGCCACACCTGGCTTCAACCCCAGAGGTCTGTAGTTCTGACTTAGTCTAGAAAGTCAAGTCAGCCATGAGCACAAAAGAGTGTCTTACCCAAGGACAGAGAAGTAACTTGCCACTGTCACTTTTCCTAAACCTGTTGACTCTGGCCAAAATGAGCTTCCATCAGAGTCCTGCTCTGGCAAGTGCCAACTGGGGACTTTGAGATTTAAACACTACTGAGGTGGGAAGGAAGAGCCTTCAGTAACAAAGACCGGAGCCATCAGGAGGGCCTGGGTTCAAAACCACGCCTGTATTTTAGCATAGCGTGTGGGGTAGTGGTGTTGGGTGCCAGTGCCACTCAAGCTCTGGGAACGCTAAGGACAGACACTGTGGTTCACATAGAAAGGCGTGACTGCATGTGAGGCACTGTGCCAGGGACTTCCCACACATGCCATTTGCTCCCTGAGAACGGGGTAAAAGAAAGGCCATGTGGTTGGGAGGAAGCCACCAAAGTATGGCAGGGATAGCCAGGAAGAGTCATGGCCTAGGAACCAGAAGGGAAGGCTGGGGCTACTGTAACGTGTCACAGACAGACCCGCTTACTCAACAAATTTAAGTCACAATTCTGGAGGCCCAAAGCTCACAATTTGTGTGTGTCAGTAAGGACTCCTGTGAGGATGAGGGAAGGCTCTGCTCTAGAATGGTCCATGTGGCTTGTAGATGTCTCCATGCACCTCCAGAGACTCACTTAAACCAGCTTGGCCTCAGATTTGATTTGTAATTGATGACCCTGTGGTCCTTCCTGCCACCAGCCTCCTGAGCCACACCCATCTTATGCAATGCTCAGCATTCTGCACGCTAGGCTAGCACTCTACCAGCTGAGCCACATCCCAGTGCCCCTCTAGGCTTCCCTGGCGGGGGGGGGGCTCTTTCCCGAGCACCCCCCTCTTCCTTTAGAGAGTAGGCTTTTTGTATTTGTTTACCTTTGGCAAGATCTAACTGCAAAGCTGCTCAACCCGTAAGTGCCGAGACCAGGACTTACACAGTGAATTCTGAAACGCTGGGATTCAGCACCTTGCCGGACTATCCAACCCAAGTCTCCTTAAGTCAGAACAAGTATCACACACATTTGCCCGTGTGTGTATAAATATGTATGAGGCATGCATGTGAAGGTCCGAAGACAACTTGAAGGAGTTTTCTCCTTCATGTGTATGCAAGGGACTGAGCCCAAGTCATCAGGCTTGCCAACAAACACCCTTACCTGCTAAGATACCTTCCTGGCCCTCAGCTGGCCTTAAATGAGGGTGTGGAAGCCTTGCTTGAGAAAGTGACAGATATGAGTCACCCAGCCAGGTGGAAAAAAATGAAGAACCTGTGCCTATTGCGGTGAGCCTTGGGTGGGTTTCTCCAGGGGCAGCAGTGGCTTGCTTGCTTCCAGGAGCTTCCGCAAGGCATGCAAGGCATGCATCTGTCGTGCCGGACTATCCTCCTCCTAGCCAGACAGGCCCTCTCTTCACGAGCTCAGCTGGGCCCACTTGCAAAAGATCCTCACAGATGGCTTTGTTGACTGCTGACCTCGCCAAGAGGTGGGGATCATCATGAGACTCTCACCTGAGTCCAGTCATCTGTGGGCAATTCTGACCTAATTGCACGTGACCTCTGGGTCTCTCGGGAGGGGGCTCCATCTGTACTGCCATGGAAAGCCATCATGCATGCTGTGTGAGGACCTTGTGGTGTTGACACTTTAGGGTCACCCAAGAACATGCCTGTAACCCCCTCACCATGCTTTCTAATAGGCACACTGGTCCCCAGGGAGAACCACAGTAGGATCAAATGTGTGTCAGTGAGACCTTATGAAGACTTATGACTTAGTAGTGTTCCTGTTGTGTGTGTGTGTGCACGTCCCTCTTTCCCCCATGAGAAAATTCTCACAACAGCATCCCAAAAACGTAGGCAAGCCTGGAAAGCACCTTGTCAGATCCCTTTACAGGACTGGAGTGAGGACCCACAGAGACTCATTTGCCAGCCAGGAGTTGGGTAGGCTAAAGGGCCAGAGCAGAAGGACACTATGAAAGGAGTTTTCTGGAAGAGCCGTGTCCTGTTTCCAGGGGCTGAGCCCCTGTTTAAGAAGCAAGATGTTGCCAGGCGACAGTGGCGCACGCCTTTAATCCCAGCACTCGGGAGGCAGAGGCAGGCGGATCTCTGTGAGTTCGAGACCAGTCTGGTCTACAGAGCTAGT
>NC_022028.1:32831192-32839577 GCF_000317375.1 Microtus ochrogaster | reverse complement strand
GAGACCAGTCTGGTCTACAGAGCTAGTTCCAGGACAGGCTCCAAAGCCACAGAGAAACCCTGTCTTGAAAAACCAAAAAAAAAAAAAAAAAAAAGCAAGATGTTTGGGAACCTGGGGGGGAGGGGGGCTGGAGAGAGGAGCACTTACTATTCTTACAAAGGGCCTGGTTTTGGTTCCCAGCACCCACGTGGTGGCTCATAACCATCTGCAATTTCAACTCTAGGGGAGCTGATGTCCTCTTCTGACCTTTACTTGTGCCAGGCATGTGCTGTCTATACAAACAGACATGCAGGTAAAATACTCATACACATAAAATATAAATAAATAAAATGTATATTTAAAAGAAGCCAAACTGGGCAGTGGTGGTGTCCGTCTTTAATTCCAGCATTCAGGAGGCAGAGGTAGGTGAATTTCTGGGAGTCTGAGGCCAGCATGGTCTACAGGGCAAGTTCTTGGACAATGAAGGTTACAAAGCAAAAACCTGTTTCAAAAAAAAGAAGAGGAGGAGGAGAAGGAAGAGGAAGAAGAGGAGGAAAAAGAAAAAAGAAGCCACCAGAAGTGAGACTTCAGATATGACTCGGTTGGCAGACTGTTTAGTTATGCACAGAGTCCTGGGTTCAGTCCCCAGCACTGAGTAAAAGTGGGTATGGTAGCATATACATGTAACCCCAGCACTCTGCAGGGAAAGGTAGGAAGATCAGGTTCTCAAGGTTATCCTCAACCACATAACAGGTTTAAGGCTAGCCTGGGCTGTGAGACCCTGTCTTAAATAATGGAGAAGTAGCAAGTGTAGCCTGTCACACAGCTCTGAGCCTTACCTGTGAACCGCCCCGCCCCCAGCAGCACAGTTAGCCAGCACTTGTTTGGCATTTGTTGGGCTCTCTTTTTTGTTGTTGTGGCCCTGAAGGCCAATGAGTGGCCATGTTTGGAGAAGTCACTAAGAAAACACTAGAACAAGTAGCATAGGTTTTAAAGCTGTGCTTTTGTGGCCAAAACTACACACATAGCCAGGTGTAGGCTCACAGCTATTGTAACAGTACATAGGGGAGGCCAGCCCATTCAGGCCCCCTAGGAATCCTGTCTCAAAAAGCTCAACACACAGACACTTAGGCAAAAATTCAGGTTGAATATAACACCCAGGGTGTGGGGGCCACTAGACCACAAACCGAGTTAGCAGGCTGCAGGGGAAGAGGAAAAAGTTCACCTTGTCCTTCTCTGTACCAGGCCTGCTGGTTTTGCAGACGTTAGCTGTATTTTTTTTTTTCATTCAATAAAAATAGCTCTATGGGACAACATATTATAGCATTGGTGGAAATAAAAACTAGCAACCACATCACAGGGCGTTCTGCTGCAAACGTGGCCCCAGCTCCCCAGGCTGATTTATGCTGCAACGGTGGCTGCCTTCCCTGGTCCCAGGTGGGGCCTGGTCGTGGGGAGGAAGGGAGGAGGAGGTACAGAGCCATCAGCTGTTTCCCTTCACCAAGGCTAAAAGCACAGCTTTGTCTGAACCTGCCTTCTGCACTATAAAAGTTTCCGTCACAAAGCGTCCATTCAGGAAACCAAGGTTAGAGACCCTGGGCTTCCTGACTTGATTGGTCTCCTGGGCCCCCCCCTGGGGGGGGGGTGAGGCTGGGACCAGCCCAGCGGGGTGGGGTGCGACGGCTTTGCAGGTTACAGGATGTGAAAGTGAGGGCTGAGGTTAGGAGAAAGAATAAAAGGCCAAGAGTAGAACACACCCAGCAAAGGCTGTGTGCACTTCTCTTCTTCAGGGTTTCCTGTGGGTGAGCTGAGAACATTGTGTTCTGGCTAGGAACTTATCCTGTGGGGGCTGCTCCCCTCTCTTGGCCTCTGGGTCCTAGTGCTGTGCTTCAGCCTAGGCTTGCCTGCGGAAGCTGTTTCTCCTATCGTGCACTGTAGAGTACAGTCCCAGCCATCTCCATGACATCTTCCAGGTTATGATGCTGTCACACAGGAGCACTTCATGTCCTCGTAACAAGACGTTCAGGAGATGGGAAGGACGCACCAGCATCTATGTGTATTCCTGGCTTCAGGAGGCCAGAACTAATGTTGAACCGTTATTTTTTTTATTTTGGCTTTAGTTTTTGTTGTTGTTTATTTGTTTGCTTAGGATTTTTTGTTTGTTTTTGAGAAAGAGTTTCTCTGTGTAACAGCTCTGGCTATCCTGGAACTTGATTTGTAGACCAGGCCGGCCTCAAACTTAGAGATCTACCTGTCTCTGCCTCCCTAGTGCTGGGATTAAAGGATTGCCCCACCACTGCCCACTTTGAACCATTATTTTAATGAATCTTTGCCTTCCAAGTTTTCTAAAGATACTTGAGAATACAAGCCTCTTAAATGTTTTGTTTGTTTGTTTTTCCTATCTTAGGAATGCATATAGATGGAATACCAGGTCTTATACATACATGCTAAACACAGACTCTTCCACTGAGCTATACCCCCTGCCCCGAAAGGCATTTTGTTCATTTGTGACAGTATCATCTAGCCCAGGCTGACCTAGGACTCCAGACAACCCTCCTGTCTTAGTTTCCCAAGTGCTAGAATCACAGGCGTGAGCTACCAGGCAACAGGTGCTTCTTTCCCTTCTCTCTTTTTTTTTTTTTTTTTTTTTTTTTTTGGTTTTTTGAGACAGGGTTTCTCTGTGGCTTTGGAGCCTGTCCTGGAACTAGCTCTGTAGATGTAGACCAGGCTGGCCTAGAACTCACAGAGATCCGCCTGCCTCTGCCTCCCGAGTGCTGGGATTAAAGGCGTGCGCCACCACTGCCCGGCTCTTTCCCTTCTCTTACTGCATTTATTGTTTGTGTGCACTTGTGTACACCGTGGTGAAGGTGTAGAGGACCGGGGACAACTTTTGGGAGCCTCTTCTCTCTTTCCACTGTGGTTCTAAGGATCGAACTCTGATCCTCAGTTTTGTCCCTAAAGTGCTTTTACCCACAGTGCCATCTTGCTGGCCCTTCTCTTTTTTCAAATTCTTGTGTGTAGCATATGCATGTGTTATGCACTTGTGTGTGTGTATGTGTGTGCTAAGTATGTGATATGTGTGTACATGTGTGTACATGTCTGTGTATGAGTGTATGAATATGCAGAGGCCAAGGGGTCATGAAGTTGTCCTCCTCTGTCATTCTCTGTAGCAGGCTTTTTCTTTTGGGCCACCAAACAGTTTTCAAATTATGACATGGAAACTTAGTTTTGAATACTCGGCCTAGCTTGGCACATTTCTGGCTAGCTCTTTTAATTTAAATTAACCTGTCTGTCTACCTTTTGCCTCGGGGCTTATTACCTTTCTTCTGTATTTCTTACTTTCACTGCTTCTCCATGTCTGGCTAGCATCTGCCTGGCTTCTTGAACCGAATGTCTGGCTAGCATCTGCCTGGCTTCTTGAACCGAATGTCTTCCTTGTCCTCTCTTCTTTCTCTTACCTTTCTTTTCTTCTCGTTCTTCTCTTTTGAGCCTAGAGTTCTCCTCTTATTTATAATCTCTCTGCCTGCTAGCCCTGCCTATCCTACCTATTGGCCATTCTGTTCTTTATTAGACCAATCAGGTGCCTTAGGCAGGCAAGGTGAAACAGGTGCAACACATCTCTACATAATTAAACACACGTCCTTACGTCACTAAACAAATGCAGCATAAACAAAAGTAACACACCTTTACACAGTTAAAGCAATATTCCACAGCATAAACAAATGTTACACATCTTTGCCGGGTTAAGATAATACTCCACAAGTCTCCTTACCCCTTTGAGATAGAGTCTTTCTTTGGAGCTGTGCTGTTGGTGTGTTCCACTACTCCACACTAGGCTGGTGGTCAACATGCCTAGTGATGCTGATGCCCCAATGATCCTCATTTCTGTTCCACCCCACGAACACTGAGGTGCACAGGACCACACTCAACTGCCGGGGTTTGAACTCAGGCCCTCACTCACACTTGCATAGCAAGTGTCCTTACCCACTGAGCCATCACCCCAGAGCCCTAGTTAGCTGTAGGGTTTTGTTTGTTTATTTGTATGAATGTTTTACTTGTATGTATATACATGTATGCATATATATGCAAACACACACACATACACAATGTGCAAATTTGGTGCCCTTGGAAGTCAGAAGGTGACATATCCCCCTGGAACTGTACTTATAGATGGTTGTGAGCCCCCATGTGGTTGTTGTGAACTGAATTTGTGTCCTTTGCCAGAGCAACAAGTGCTCTTACCCACTGAGCCATCTTTGGTTTTTGTTTTTGTTTTGTTGACACACAGTCTCACATACCCTTGCTGATCTCGAATTGAGGGTGACCTTGAACTTCTGATCCTCTTGCCTTCACTTTCCAAGTGCTGGGATTATAGGTATGTGCCAGCATGCCTGGTTTGTGTGCTATATGGGCTCGAACCCAAGTCCTCCCATATAAGACGAACTCTACAAACTGAGCCCAAGGCCCTACCCAGGTCCTTAAAGGCCTTACCACCCTACCGCTTTAGGAACCAAGCTTCCAAGACACAGAATTTTAGGTGGTATGCCTCCTAAAATCACAGCAGAAGCCCTCTGGTTCAGAGGGGCTTTTCAGCCCCAGTTCTGGATGACAGATTTCTCTGTTAAGATTGTACACCCCTCGTGCTTGCTTCGACAGCACATATACTAAAATTGGAACGATACAGAGAAGATTAGCATGGCCCCTGCGCAAGGATGACACGCAAATTCGTGAAGCGTTCCATATTTTTTTTAAAAAAAAAAGATTGTACACCCCTCTTGCAAGTCATTGCATTCCGTCCGTTCACACCCGCTGCCTTCCGTGTGCAGCCATTTAACATCTCCCACTGGAGCCCTTTCCTCCAGCTAAGGGGCCAGCAGAGGAGCAAATGCACACTGAACACCTGCTCTGCCCCAAGCTGGAACAGTGTGTCAGCAATGGCCAAAGTCAAGTACACAGCACAGGAAAGGACTCTGCCCCTGAGACAACACAGTCGGCTGGAAACAGGTGTGCAATAAGGAAGAACAACTCCCTGGGTTCCTAGTTCTCCTAAGGGGGAGAACTCTCCCCAGCTCTCCAGGGGGGGGGGGGGGATAGAGCAGAGACCTAACTAACTCCTCAAGGAACGGGTCTGTAAGCTGAAATCCAAAAAGGAAGTAGAAAAAAGTCAACGAGGTGAAGAGGGAGGGGCAGAGCGTGGCTAAGGGGTCCAGGGGTGTAGTTGAGTAGGGGGAATGAAGCCAGTGTTCTAAGACAAGTAGGGTAACTATGGGTGGCGGAGCCTAATTGCATATTTCAAAATAACAAATAGACATCTAGGTGTGGCGGCCAGTGCCTCTAATCCTAGCACTACACCTGGGAGGCTGAGGCAGGGCCTCAAGTTCAAGGCAGGCCTGCTTATATAATGAAACCCTATCTCGAACAAAAAACCAACAACAATCTCCTAGAGGGCTGGAGAGGCAGCTCAGCAGGGTGGGGTGCTGACCAAATATGCATGAGACCCCAGCGTTTCAGAAACGGTGTGGTGACCAACACCTGTAATCCCAGAAAGCAGGAAGTGAAGGCAGAGAGCCCAGAAGTTCAAAGTCATCCTCAGCTACATAGCATGTCTAAGACTAGCCTTGGCTATGCAAGACCCTGTCTTCTCTTTATTTGTTCATTTGTTTTTATTGTTTTTGTAAGACAGGGTCTCTGTATATAGACCTGGCTGTCAATGGAACTCACTTCATAGACCAGGCTAGCTCCAAAGTCGCAAAAATCCACCACCTCTGTTTCCTGGGTGCTGGGATTACCGACCCTGTCTTTATTGAAGGAAAAAAAAATCTAGTTGAAAGGATATTAACTGTTCTTAACCCAAAGAAATGGTAAATATTTAAGGAAACAGATAGCCAATTACTCTGATTAAATCATCACACAGAACACAAGTATTGAAATACAACACCGTAGCCCATAAATTATGTATCAATTAAACTTTTTAAAGCTTAGGTTGCATACTTCAAATATATCAATTATTTTCTCAATTAAGTTACTCATAAATGCATTTTAGAAAAGAGGCTGACATGTCTGTAATCTAGCACTTAGGACATAGAGGCAAGAAGATCAGGAGTTCAAGGTTTGCCTTGGCTTTTAGTTCGAGGTCAGTCTGGACTACATGAGACCCCGTCAAATAAATAAAACAAGAAGAGCCAGATGGAGGAGGCCGGGAAAGGGGTCAGACAGGGCAGGCAATGCTGTAATACCTGAGAGCAGGTAGCTCGGAAGGAACGGAGTGAAGTCTGCTGTCCTTCTGACCTCCAGTATCAGGAAGGCCTAACCTCATTCCAGGGACACCCTGGCATTGTTACCCTTCCTCAGCCCCACTCCAGTCCAGAGGAATAAGAAACCCCTAAGGGATGGCTGAGATGCGGTGAGGAAGGCAGCCAGGGCAGCGGAATAGCTGGGAGTAGTAAATTCTATTTGAACCCTGCACTAAGATACTCGGCAAATTCTTTTCTCTATTTGGGCCTCAATTTTCTTACTTAATGGCTACTCAGAATTTAGCCTGATTCCTGCCTTCTTGAACACATAAATGACTCGTTTCCAGCTATAAAAGATTCATTTTTTCCTTTTGGGGAGAGGTTTTTTGTTTGTTTGCTTGTTTTGTTTTGTTTTTGGTTGGTTGGTTTTGATTTTTCGAGACAGGGTTTCTCTGTGTAGACCTGACTGTCCTGGAACTCACTCTGTAGACCAGGCTGGCCTCAAACTCGGAAAGATCCGACTGCCTCTGCCTCCTGAGTGTTAGGATTAAAGGTGTCTACCACCACTGCCCAGCAGATTCAGTCTTTTTAGGGGCTAGAAAGCTGGCTCAGGGGTTAAGAATACTTGTGCTCTTCCAGAGAACCCAAGTTCCATTCCCAACACCCACTTGGGGTAGTTCACAATCACTGGAGCCCCAGGATCTGATGTTCCCTTCTGGCCTCCGTGGACACACACATTCCCCACCCCATTCCCCCTTTTAAAATTCTGAGACCTATAGTTGCTCTCGCCGAGGATTCTGTGATGCTCCACGAAATGAGTAGAGTGGAGGCAGGAGAGACGATTGATTCTGTAGTTCAGAGCACCTGCTGCTCTTGCATAGGACCGAGTTTCATTCCCAGCACCCACATGGCGGCTCACAACCATCTGTAACCCCAGTTCCAGGGCCTCTGGTGTGCATTTACACATGCATGCAAGATATTCATACACAGAAACTAAATCTTACAAAGAAGAAGGAAGGACAAGAATAGATCCAGACCTGAGCACACACTGGGCAAATGTTGAATGAACAGTTGCATGAAGTCTCTGTGAAAGCTTGGCTCCCTTCTTGCAGGTCCCCATCCTCCCCTCCCCTCACACTGTCCAAGTAACTCTCAGCTACTCACATCCTACCGCTGGAAAGGCACCTGACAGAAGACGGCTGGATGGAGTGGAGAGGTAGGAGAGACATAGCAGGATGCTCGGGAACACTAGGGAGGTCTCAGGACTAGGGAGGCAGAGGCAGGAGGATCAGGAATTCTAGGTCATCCTTGGCTAACTTAGAGTTTGAGGCCACCCTAGACTACATGAAACTCTATTTAAAAAGAAAAGAAAAAAAAAAGGAGGGACTAAGATTTCCTCAGTGAAAACTAACACATTTTCATGAAGCATTTAATGAGAAACAATTAGCCCGATAGGGATCCTGCCCCACACCCTCAGACCACTAGAGCCCACCAGGGCTGAGGACTGCCCTCCTGATCCCCTGCTTGCCCTGAGTCAGCTCTGCTGAGGGCAAGAGTTCCCAGCTGGGCACGCCCTTGATGCTTTTGCACTCTCTGTGGCTTTCCAGGCTGGCCCACAGAAGCCTGATTCATCCACAACCGCACTGAAACATAGAATTAATTCGGCTACAGCCTGGATGAACTTGGCCACTGTGGTAGCCACACCACTCCTCACAGCACTGTTTCCATGGGAAAATGTGTCCCGAGCGCCAAGAAGCCAAATTATAACAGGATGAAGGCACGCCCAGGTTCACATCCAAGTTTCTGCACTTCCTGACAGGCAATCGTGGGCAAGGCACCATGTTCCCCAGCCTCAGCTTTTTGCTTTGAAAGAACACCTCTTTAGAAGGTTCTGGAGCAGACCGGACACCTGTGAGCACGCTTCAGCTGCTCCCAGAAGCTCTGAGACCTTGGAGATAAAACTGCAGGCACTGCCCGTGTCCAGCTCCTCAGAGGCAGTGTCAGCGCTGGGCTCTGAGCAAGTGTTTATGAGATAAATGGGCTGCTGTCTTCGAAATCACAGAACATTCCCCTATCTTTGACCTTCTTCGGGCTCTTACTAGATTGTCAGAGCCAAAACCCTTCTCCACCCCAACTCAGCCTCTACCCTCCCGCTCCCCCCTTCCCCCCTCCC
>NC_022028.1:32830540-32831033 GCF_000317375.1 Microtus ochrogaster | reverse complement strand
AAAGAACGCAGACCTCCACTCCAGGCTTGGCCTCAGCCCCTCCTAGAACTGTTTGTTTCCCCGTCGGAGCCGGAACGCTCTGTACCCAAGGACGTGCTGACAGCCAGGGAATCCGTAGGGTCCTAAAGGTCGACCTGCTCCTTTCCTTGCCTGTCTTCCCCAAATGTCAAAGTTGCCTAGCTTTGGGCATGGGCATGCAGGTTTCAGCCCAGGGTAACTAGCCCCGTGGAGGTAAGACACCTCAAATGACACTCCTCTACATCCCCAAAAGGCCACTGTCCCAAAGTCTGTCTATATTCAGTGTCCCCTCTCTGCAACACTTCTTAGCCGGCCTCTATTTCACCAGCTTCTGCCCACCTTTTAACTCTTTGCCCTCAGTCCTGCAATAATAGGAATGTTCTGGTAAGCTGGGTATATAGCTCAGTGGTAAGAGCACTTGCCCAAGGAGCTGAAGACCCTGGAGTAGATATGCAAGCACATGTGGGGAGGGGGG
>NC_022028.1:32824147-32830440 GCF_000317375.1 Microtus ochrogaster | reverse complement strand
AGAGAGAGAGAGAGAGAGAGAGAGAGAGAGAGAGAGCCATAAAGAAAAGAAACTGTTAGCCGGGTGGTGGTGGCCCACACCTTTAATCCCGCACTGGGGAAGCAAAGGCAGGTGGATCTCTGTGAGTTCAAAGCCTGGTGCACAGAGCAAGTTCCAGGACAGGCTCCAAAGCTATACACAGAAACCCTGTCTCGAAAAAAAAGAGAAGAAAGAAAGAAAAGAAAAGAAAAGAAAAGAAAAGAAAAGAAACTGTTAAAGTAATATGGGTTTGGTTGTCCTTGCTTGTGATCCTAGCTTTCAGGAGACTGAGATAGGAGAATCATGGTGAATCCAAGGACAGGCTGGGCTACAGAGTGAAATCCCATCTCAAATAAAGAAGAATGAAGCAGGAGAGATGGGTCAGTGGGTAGGAGAGATGGGTCAGTGGGTAAGAAAGACATACACATAAATAACAATAAGCAGACATCATTAAGAAGAAGCATAAGGAAGAAGGAAAAGAGGAAGCGAGGAAAGGAAAAGAAGAAAAAAGTAATTACGTGCTTCTGGTTGAAATTCCAGCACTGAGGAGCTGGAGAGATGGCTCAGTGGTTAAGAGCATTGGCTGCCCTTCCAGAGGACCCAACTTCAATTCCCAGCACCCACACGGCAGCTCATAACTGTAACTCAGTTCCAGGAAATCTGACATTCTCACATCAATACACCAGGACGAAGGGAAGCTGGGTACCCTTCTGAGTCTGAGGCTCAGTCTTTGAGGGATTGGAGAGAGATGCTGAAGAGCTGGTGTGTTCTTTTGCTGCTTCTTGCTTGGGAACTCTGGGCACTGGGCGAGCCAGAACAAAACGGATGCAGATTGCAATCTCCTAGAGATTGCAGTTTGACCAGAAAAGTATGAATTGGGCACTGACCAATAAACGCATTTATTTATTTATTATTTGGTTTTCAAGACAGGGTTTCTCTGTAGTTTTGGAGCCTGTCCAGGAACTTGCTCTTGTAGATCAGGCTGGCCTTGAACACCCTGAGATCCGCCTGCCTCTGCCTCCCGAGTACTGGGATTAAAGGCATACACCATCACCACCCAGCTCAATAAATGCATTTATGATTAGGAATAGAGTAAGTGCTTTGAGAGAAAACAACCTAAGAGGTTGAGGGCAACCAGGGAAGGGCTCTCTGAAGAGGTGGCAGCTGCAACAGAGAGACCATGGGATCTGGTTCCCTGTTCTCCGTTCCTGAGACACTTCCCCTTTAGTGTCTTCAAGTATAGAAGGGAAACCCCCCTTCCAGTCTAAACTTTCTGTGACTGGAATGAATGCTATCCAAGTTCAAAGGAAGCAGAATTCCCAACTGCTGGGTCGGGATCAGGGAAGATTTCTTGCTGATTCAGCACTGATCGTGATGCGTGGGTGGGCTGCGGCTCCATCCAATCCTGGTCAAATACTGGCTGCATGAATATATACTGCATCTATCTAACACAGAGACTGGGTATTGAAGAGAGCTGTGGCGCTGTGGCAGCGTTCAGTATTTCAAACCTGTGAGTTGAGGCTGGAGACAGCTCAGGAGAGTCCTTGCCTAGTATTCTATCTCCCGTGCCACAAATAAAAATAAATAAAAATGCATGAGAATCTGGGGGTGCTGGAGAGATGGCTCAGTGGCTAAGAGCACTTGTTGCTCTTCCAGAGGACCCAAGGTTAGTCCTCAGCACCCATGTCAGGCAGCTCATAACCACCTCTATCTCCAGCTTCAGGGAATCTACGCCCTCTTCTGGCTTCACAGGCACCTGCACACATGTGCACATGCACAAATACCTAGGACAAGGTCACTCAATATAAGCTGTGGACTAAGCTCTGGCTTCCAAAGCTAAGAGGCATGTCCTTAACCATCTGCCCTACACTCCCCAGTAATGGAATATGAAGAATATGACCCTGTCTGAGAAAGGCTTCTTGCAAGTCCTCCTGGTTCAAGACCTAGGTGGCAGCTATTCCATAGAAAGGACCTCTGAAAAGAACACAATCACTCCTTGGTACCCCTGGGGAATGGTTGTAGGGTCCTCATTTCCCCATCAAATGCATGGCTAGAGCAGGTTGACTGCATCTGATGGGGAAGGAGGAGCAAGCTGGAAAAGAACTGAGATCAAGAGGAATGAATGCCATGCCACACAGCACGGAGATCCTGACAGTCAAGTATCACACCACTGAACAAAAGAATCCAACCGAAAGTCCAGCAGGATGGCCCAGTGGATAAAGGTGTTCGAGGGGCACACCTGAAGACCAGAGTTTGATCCCCAGAATTCATACAAAGGTGGGGGGCAGAGAATCAGTTCCACAAAGTTGTCATCCAACCTCCACAAGGTAACTGTGGTATGCAACACACACACACACACACGCACACACGCACACACGCATGCACACACCCTGCAAGCACTTTAAAAGAGAGAACTCTCAAATAAAAAAAGATCAGTGCTTGCAAATCATCCCCCCACTCCCCCCACGCTTCTCAGGGACCAAAGATTCCATGGGAGGCAGCAGATTTCCAGAGAGGCAGCAGATGACAGCCGGCCGAAACCGGTTTTGTCTCTGTCCATCTCGGCCTCGGGTCTGTCCAGCTGTCTCTCTTTAGTGTGATTAAAAGTCCTGGAGGTTCCATCCTTACACTTGGCGTTCTCTTTACGATCCACCTTAGTGGCTGTATGTATGTTGAACATCCACGTTACTGTGCGAGGCTGTGTGCACAAAGCCATGCATGTGTCCTGTGCTTTATGGAAAATTTAAGAGTGTTTCAGAGGTAATCAGAACCATATGTGATTTTCCCCTCCTGGGCTGTGGGAGGGAGATGAATCTCGAGATAGGCAAGGGTTTGCCCTGGAGGTTTGCTAAGCTGAGGTAAGGAGCCAGACTTGCTCTCAAGACCAGAAGGAGCTATTAAAAGGCTTGGAGAGGGAGGCTTTAGAGGGGCCAAACAAAGGTAAAATAAACAGAGTTGGGGATGGATGGTAAATCTACACTTAAAGCAGTAAATCCTAAACCAGTTTGCCCACAGCTCATCTCTGGGCCTCACTTCCTCATCTCTAAAGGAAAGCCACAGTTGAGGGCTGCAGAACCATCGGGTCACCTGCCCAGGAACCAGAACCACCACTTTAGGCTGGCGGAGGTAATCCTTTTGTCCAAACTGAGTCTGGTTCTCTGCCTGCAGGGCCAGTATACCAAAGTTAGGGAAGAGTTTGGGGAAGCTTCCTCAGGTCTACGGATTGTCTGCTTTCCAGCCTCAACCACTCTTAAAACTTCCTGGGCCAGTGAGACAGTGCCTCGTGCCTCATTGTGCAGCCTTCAGCAAACACCACAGCCCCGTGGAGTCCTACAGAAAAGCTCCCATAATAACTGTGCAATAATAAAAAGATAAAGAGGCAAATAGGTATGTAGGTCAGCTCAAAAATAGCCACCCACCCACTTAGCCTGGTAACCATTGGTGCCAGGTGGGGACAAAGAATTGGTTTGCTGGCTCTGCCCAACTGATCTGCCCTTCTCTTCTCAAGGTCGCCAGAAATTTTTTAAAGTCCCTGGCTGCACTTCTGGGGGTTGTAAGGTGTTGGCAGACGGCAGGTTCAGCTCCCTCCCCGTAACCCATCCCCCACAATTCCCAGCAAACCCCCCCCCCCAGCTCCAAGTAAATCCTGGGTCAGAGAACAGAGGTTGGCCTCTCTGGCTTAGTAGGTTATTGGGGCTAAGTGAGGGTTTAGGGTGATGACTCACACAACCCCCCACCCCACCCCCACCATCCTTTAAGTTGTCTGTGCACGCAAGGCCCCCCACCCCCACCCTTACAGAGCCTGCTTTGTTAGCACGACCCCACCCTAACAGCCTCAGGGCTCTGAGGGCCTCCTCGGCCTTTCCCTCCTTTTCGCTCCCTCCCAGACCCTCTCCAGAGAAGTGCGGGCCCCGCTGGCCCGCCCCCACCCCTAGCCGCAGCCAAAGTGCTGAGCTCAGCATCTTAGCAGCCGGCTGTCTGGATGGTGGGCGGAGTTTTGGAAGCCCCGCCCTTCTTCCCCTCTCCGTCCACTCCCCTCCTCCGGTTTTACCCCAGAGGCACGTTCTGTGAGTCACGTCCTCGCTTTCCCCTCTGCAGGGGGTTGGTGGGGAAGGAGCCCCCCACTCCCAGTCAGCTGTTCTGCATCTGTCACCTCGGTACCACCTCAGTTTGGGAGGAGGGGAGAGGGAACAAGCAGCACCCCCCACCAACTCCCCCCCCCATCGCAATGTTTGGCTCCACGGGCCATGGCAGACGTGTGTGTGTGTGTGTGTGTGTGTGTGTGTGTGTGTGTGTGTGTGTGTGTGTGTGTGTGCCAATTTTCAGAGAGCAAAGTCTAAATTTTTGTGTCTCTCAGCGTTTGTTACTTTTTTTTTTTTTTAGAGACAGGGCTTCCAATAGCTTAGACTAGCCTAGACCTTATTCTGTAGCACTTACTCTGCAGCCAAGGATGATCTTAAACTTCTCCTCTGTCATCTGACAGTTGCTGAGACTATAGGCATGTGCCGCCTTGCCTGGTTTTGTGCAAGGTTGAGTCTTGAACCCAGGGCTTCCTACATGCTGGGCAAGTACTCTACTAAGCGAGCTACAGCCCCAGCCCTGAGGTTCTTTTTTACAACAGAATTTAACTGTGGTTTCTGGGGGTCTGTGCCAAAGTCTGTCCGTTTGTGGGTTACAGATAGGACAACCAGAGCTGGGAGGACCCCCCCCCTCTTCTTACACACCGCCTTTAGGGGAACATCAGAACCTTGGGTGGGGTGGAGAGTGGAGGTGCATCCCAAATGGGTGATGTGGTGACAATCACTATCTCTTCTGGGCTAAGGGTGTCTGGCAAAGGGAAACCCCTTCGGTGTCAGCCTGCCTTTCTTAGCATTTTAGTCAGGACAGCAGTGTGTGTGTGTGGGGGGGGTGTCCTGCTGAATTCTAAGAAGAAAGAACCGGATGGGAGAACACAAAGGCCAAACCCAGAGGTGTCTTATGTCAACAGCTCCAGGGGATGACAAGTGCTCCCTCCAGCTCTTCTGGGCCCCAGTGATGCCCCCTCCCAGTCTTTTCAATTCCCTTTTGGTTCACTAGCAGGAGTATTTGGGGCCCAGCATCCAGGACGTGTCTAGAATCATGGTTCCAATCTGTTGACTGTGCAACCTTAGGCAAGTCATTCCACCTAGCTGAGCTCGCGTGTTCTTACCTGTAAAGTGACAGCAATAAACCCAAACCCTACTTACATATGATGCACAAACACTGGCTGTGTGTGTGTGTGTGTGTGTGTGTGTGTGTGTGTGTTCAACCTTTAGTGTCATTCTTCAGAGTCTGTTCACCTTGTCTTCTTGGGAAGGGGATTCTCGCTAACCTGGAACTTGTCAATTAGTCTAGACTCGCTAGTCAGAGCCTTAGGGCTCTAACCTGCCTCTACCCCAGCGCTGGGATTACAAACCCAAGCCACTGTGCCTGTCTTTTTACGCAGGTCTGGAGGTTGAGCCAGGGCAGTGGTGGCGCATGCCTTTAATTCCAGCACTTGGGAGGAGGTTGAACCAAGGTTGTCTTGCCTGTGGGAGGAGAACCCTCTTGACCAAGCCATCTTCCCAGCCACACATTAATTATTTTAATTACAGATAAATAAACACCCACTGTTGGCTGCTAAAGTCACTGGAGATAAAGACAGACTTTTGAGCTTGGCCTGGTTGGCACACCCTGTAACTCAGCCCTTGGGAAGCAGAGGCAGGAGGATTATCTAGAATTCGAGGCCAACCTGATCTGTATAGCAAATTCCATACTAGCTAAGTATCTAATAATAGTATAATCTGTCTCAAAAATAAAAATAAAAAAGGAGAAAAGGAGGCGCTGGAGAGATAGATCGGCTTGGCAGGTAAGAATACTTTTTCTTCCTCTGGCACCCATGAGGGCCCCGCTCACATTTTGGGGAATCCAACACCAATGCTGGCTTCCAGACTTCTCAGTTATCTGTAGGCATTCTTCAATTATGGATGCCAGCATGGTCCCATCTTATTTCCCATTCACATCTCTAGTGTGAGGAACAAAGCCCACCCTGCTCTACTCCCTGTTGTGAGTTCAAGGCTAGCCTGAGCTACAAGAGAAAAAAAAGGCAAAAAAACGGGCTAGTGAGATGGCTTAGCAGGTAAGGTTGCTTACTGCCAAGCCTGCTGACCTGCGTTTGAATCCTGGGACCCACATGATAGAAAGAACTCCGGAAAGCTGCCCTTTGATCTCTAGATGCTAACACACACACACACACACACACACACACACACACACAC
>NC_022028.1:32804299-32824047 GCF_000317375.1 Microtus ochrogaster | reverse complement strand
GAGAGAGAGAGAGAGAGAGAGAGAGAGAGAGAGAGAGAGAGTGTTTAGGCAGAACTTAAATAATATAGTCAGTAAAGTTTATTACTTATATTAACATAGATCGACTACGTAACAGAATGCGATGTTGTATCATTTATAACAAAGTCATATTACTGGGATCTGTACCAGGGGTATACCCAAAATAACTCCCAGCATCCTTAGCAGTCAAACAGCCTTGAAGGGTGGCCACATTCACTCCTAGTCCATTACCCCACAGGGTCTCCACTGACTGCAGGAAATGAAAAGCCATTTAGCCCAGTCTTTAGGGGCTTACTAGGGAAGGGACTGCCTAGCCCTCCCCAACTCTATAATTTTCTTTCTTCATAAGTGTTCAGACCCAGGATGGGAGAAGGATCCTACAAAGCTGGTAGAAAGTTGGATAATGAGAGTCACTGGGATGGGCGGGTGAAGGAGAAAAGAGATGCTGTCCTGGAGTTCTAAGCCTAGCTGAGTTCCTACGGTGATCCTCCGCTCCAGCGTGGCGGGAAATGAAAAGATGGGTGGGCCTAACCGCGGCTGTCAGGCAGTCTGGGTCTTTGCTTCTGTTTGTTGGAATAGTCTGGCAGAATCCTGAACCCACCCTCCCAGCTCTCAAGGTCTCTCTGGCCCTTAGCAGGGACGGTTTAAGAAGCCAGCCCTTTGTGGGGTTCCCATCCCCATCGCCTCTGCCCTGTCTCCAGAGGAAATGACATCTTGTGAAACTCAGGACCCTGGCAGAACTGGCCATCTGTGAGCTCACTGTTGTCACATGTAGGCCTTGTCTTTGCAGCTGTATGCCCTCACCCACCCCTGGTACAGCACCCTGCCCCCACAGAGAGGCTTGGATTGGCTGAAAAGCCAGCCTCGTCTCCATCCCAGGCCCTCCCTGCCCCTTTTCCCCAGAGGTCAGCAGATTGTAGGGAAGAGCACAAAACTGCCTGGAATCACTCGTACGAAAGGACCCCAATAGACCCCATCCCATCTAAACAGAGTTTGGAGAGAGGAGTGCCTATCTATATATTGTGAGCCCCCTATCTCCTCACCCCCACCCCCCACCCCCACCAAATCCCTTTCGTGGTTTTTGTGTGTGGTGCTGGGATTGAGCCCAGAACTGTGTGCAAGCTAAACACATGCTGTATTTCTGAGCAGCACCCCCAGCCCCTAAGAGTTAATCAGACTCAAAAGCCCCTTGGGGATGGAAGGATTAATGGGCTCTCTGGGCTGGGGTGTTGGAGGGCGCTATGCCTTTTCCTTGGAGTGTACTTTTTAGATAAGATTTTAAAAGCTGTTTTCAATCGCTGTGCTATATTGTATTGTCAGTATTTCCATTTCAAAAAGCAGCTTCATTTGCAAAAAGCCTCCCGCTGGGTTTTTAACACTCCCTTAGAACAATCAAAATCCTGCTTGAAGTCTTGTGTTGTGAGCTGTCAAGAGCTTTTCACAACCCTCCAGTGGGCCAGGTGCATCCACAATCTTGCTATTCTGACCAAGCTGTTTGTTGTTGTTTTAAGTAAACGAGCCAGAGAAGTCTTTGGGAACACACATTCGCAGGCTTATTGTCTCCACCCGGCTACCACTCCGCCCTCTCCCTCACCACCGGGAGGCATACTGTTCTCTGGCTACCTCCGCTTAGTATATCCCTGGAGTTTCCAGTGGGTTAATGAAGCCACGGCCAGCTCCTGAGTAGAGACAACCCTGCTGGTCTTCAGGGGTTTTCATCTTGAATTGTGGGGTTCCCAGACTCACACCACCACCCCAAGATCTGGTTTAACTTCCCAAACCCGACTGGGGCGACTTGCCAGACTGAGGCCCTGGGAACTGGTGCTCTCGGGACAGGCACCGCCTGCAGAGGGAGGGGCAGGTGGCCAGGAGTGAGTGCTCGCGGACTTTAAATTGCAGGCTCTGGTGGGTCCCACGGGAACAGAGTGCAACCGAGGGTGAGGGATCTATTCTACATGGTCATGGCTCTAGCCACACAGACTGGGGTGTGGGGCCTGATTGCCAACTCCAGAGGTGCAAGCCACCCAAGATGTGATGCTAACCCACTCCCAGCCATCTTTCCACTAAGGCCATCTCGGCAGAGCAGGGTGCTCCTGTGCACATGAGAATTGTTTCCCGGAGCAGGACTTCTTGATGACACATGCAAATAAGACTCTGATGAGAATGACATTTCTATAGCTGAACAAAGAGGTCCCGCTGACTGCCCACACGTGACAGGGATCATAAGCTTCGTAGGTGTTTTGGAGATAGTGATGGATTGCTACCTGTCTCTTTTGGAGCCATAGAGATGTTTGGAAACCAGTGGAGGAGGTAGTTGCACAACATTTTGAATGTGCTATTTGTTCACCTTGAAGCAGCTCACTATAGATAAGACTCTCACCTCTACTTTTAAAACACGCTTTCCTTTGGAGGTGTCTGTTAATGGTAAGAGCGCCCGACTAGCATATGTGAGGAGGTGGGATCCATTCCCGAGCTCCAACATAAAGAAATAAATAAAACCCTGTCAAGTATTTTGAGGTACTTAAAGGAAAAACTCTCTGCTTTTCAAGAGTTCCTAGACCGGCTCTAAGCCTTTGGGGGATTGGTTGCCTGTTGCCTAGGGATGCTGCCTCCAAGGGGAAGAACCAGGCTGTCCTTGAGTGGGGCTCCCATCCTCCACCCGAGGAAGAGGACTATTCTGCCTGTGCCCAGCTTGAGCTGCAAAAGGGCTGGAAAGGTGGCATGGAAATCCTCTGAAGAGCCCCTCTGCACGCCCTGCCCGATCCTGGGGTCCCCGTTATACATCCATGTAATTCTGAGAATGCTGTCTTTTCGTTTCATCTAACTGTCCATGGATCCATCCAAACATTCATTCCGTTGGTGGGGGGGCACACCCTGGAATTCTCCTGGCTAACAGGTATTGAGATGGGCAGAACACTGCCTTCAAGCTTTTAGTTGGGAAGACAAAAGGGAAGAAGAAACCTAAGGATTAGGCTGGGGGTGCAGGGGAAGCATGCCCAGGCAAGCCCAACTCGCCACGGTCAGGGGAGGAGGGGGAGGGGGATAGTAATTGCAAAGTTAAGGCCTGTGATGGGTCCTGATTCAGAAGCTAGCATATAGAACTGTCTTGTCACATAGGGGAGAGGTCACCCCAGTTTTCCAGAGGAGCCAATGGTCAGAAAAGCCCCATTCTAGATTCAAACGTTCTCTGAGCAGGTAGTGATGTGTCTTGTCCCCTGTCTTATCAAGCAGGTGTCCACTACAGGCCTCTGTCAGGCCTCCTTGTAGGGGAGTCTCTTTATCCACCCTCTCCTAGTCTGAAAAACATCATCAGAGCTAGGTTTCTAGTCCTTTTTTTTTTCATCACTTTTTTAAAAAACGAGCCTCCTGACTGGTATTATGGTTCAATGTAAGAGCACTCACCTAACATGTGAGAAACCCTGGGTTCAACCCATGGTGTAAAACAAAAACCAAATGCTGAATAAAATTCCCAACAAAAACAAGACTGGATTTCTTGGGCTGTTGAGATGGCTCCATGGGCAAAAATGCTTGCTGCCAGGCCCGTGAACTGGGGTTCAGTCTCTGTAAGCCAGTTAAGGCAACCCTCTCCCACTCGAGGAATGGTTTTTTATTCACAGCAAGACTGAGGCTGGGATGTGGCTTGGTCAGAGCGCTTGCCTAGTATGGACAGAACACTGGGTTCCATCTGATTGCGTCTGTAGCACAAACCAGTCTTCATGATGCATGCCTGTAATCCCAGCACTTGGGGAAATTCAAGAGGTCATATCAAGTTCTAAGCCAGCCTGGGATACATGAGACCCTGCTTCAAAACAGAGACCTAAAAAAAAAAAAAAGTACTTACATAGCCCATGATGGTTGTCTGTTGGATGAAGGGGTGAATTCAAATAAACCCCTTTCCAAACTGGTCAGGGATTCTTTTGTTTATTAATATTCATTTTAAAGAAAAA
Source organism: Microtus ochrogaster (assembly GCF_000317375.1). Lineage (NCBI taxonomy): Eukaryota > Metazoa > Chordata > Mammalia > Rodentia > Cricetidae > Microtus > Microtus ochrogaster. The sequence goes on along the minus strand of NC_022028.1, from coordinate 32,820,082 downwards.
CTATTTTTCTTGGGGCAATATGTCATATTTTTGTGAAATACTTCTTTTTTTATCAAAAAAATGTAAAAGAAGAGGAGAGGGAGGAGGGGGGAAGGGAAGATGGGGGAAGGGGAGGATGGAGCTGTACCTAGCATGCCTGAATCACTGGGTTCATTCCCAGCATAGAAAAAAAAAATGGTGAAGAAAAAGGCATCCATAGCCTATCTCCAATGGGCTCAGCCTAGTAGGAGGAATGGGTGCCCTGCTGGTCCATTGATTTCTTTCTCCTTTCTCCCTTGCAGCGGGAAGATTCACTCACAGGCCCCAACTCTCTCTCCCTCCGTGAAAGGCATTACCAGATGATGTCACCTTCTCCCGCGGAAGCGTTTCATCTCACCACCCATACCATGTCTCCTAGCAAGTGGCAGATCTAAATGTCAGGGAAAAAAAGCTTGCGCTTAGGCCTGGGAGTCTCAGAGGCAAACACAGTACTTTATTCTGCAGCTGTCTTTAACTGTGTCTCCTAAGCTGAGCCCATCCCACCCTCTTAGGGGGATTGTCCATTAATGTGTTCTGAGGGGTTCTCTCACCTGTAAAATGAGAGTGGACGTGGCAGACCTTATATTCTGCTCCTTTTGCAGTTATATGACCCGGCTGTTCTAAAACTCAGGCTCTTAATTTTAATTTTTAAAATATCGGTGGTAGGAGCTATGCTGCGTGTTTCACATCTTTAATCCCAGCACCTGGGAGGCAAAGGCAAAAGAATCTCTGTGAGTTCAAGATCAGCCTGGTTTATATAGTGAATTTGGCAGACTGTGTGACTGCCAAAAAGATAAAATTGGCAAGTGGGAGGTGGGGCTGGAAAGGACGGTGGCCAGACTTCCCTGGCGAGTGTCACGTGTCACAAGCAAACCTGCCCTGTAGCGATTCGATACTCGCGTGTCCGACCTGGTTTGGTTCCTGCCCTCCGGGCGATAGTGTCTGATGTAAGCCTGGTTTTTCTTCCATCAGGGTCCCGGTGTCCTACACCGATAAAGCTAGAAAAAAAAAAAAAAAAAAGTCGAGTCCGTCTGAATCTCCTCCCACCCGAAGCACTCACTATCTCACTATTAGCCCTCGAGCATCGCTGCCAGCCTAGATTTCCTGTTGCCTCGCTTGAATGACGAAACCCCTGATGGCTATTGCACTTGGGCTTTTCCAGAGATCTCGGGCCCCGGGTTCCATTGAACTCTCAATGTCTTTTATTTTATTTTTTTAAACACAAAACCTAAGAGGGATTTTAGGACCCGGCGGACACCAGGGACTCTGCGGCAGCGGGCTAGGAAGGCTTTGGCCCCCGCAGTGGCCCGTCCCTTAGGGTGGATCTGTGTGTCTTCTTGATGTGAGTCCTTGTTCTCTGGCCGTGGATCAGGCGCTAGGAATCAGTCCGTGGACTTTAACCCCTTCCAAACCCTCTGCTTGGGGACAACCTCGCACGGGAGAGCACTGATGTCTTCCCCCGGGGCTATAGAGTTAACAGGAAGACTGATGGGGTTCGAGGAGGCTGCCAGACCAAGGTGCCTTGTCTTTGGACCTATCTCCAAATGTCCATCGCGTGTCGCCAGGAAATACAGCATGGGATTGATGCTCGCGGGACAGCGGGATAACGTCTACCGCCGCGCTACGGTCCCACGAGCATCCACTTGTGTGCCCAGTACTGGAAAGCTAGACACTAGGGGTACCTGTTTCCCCGGCTCATCGCTGCTTCAGGTCTCCTAACTCTTCATCCCAGGGCAGCCAAGGGCTGTCCCCTCCCCCAGCAACGCGACCCTACAATAAACAAGTCTTTCCTTGATCCTCCCCTGCCGCGAGCGCCCTCAGGGACCTTGGCAGCTGCTGAAAGCCGCCTCCATTCCCTTCCAGAAAGGGGGTGTGGCCGCGGCTAAGGGGAGGGCGGAGAGGTTCGGCCAGCTGCGTTCTGGGGCTCCGTGGGGGCGGGGCCAGGCCGCTGTCACCAGGCAGGAGAGAACGTTGCGAACGTGCTCCCGGAGCCCATTGGCTGAGGTGGGCCACACTCCCGGATCCCCATTGGGCTGCGACTTGAAGGAGGCGCGGCCTCTCCACGAGAGGCCTTATAGGCTGCTGCTCGCTGGTGCTAGGGATCGCAGCGGGCAGGGGGAGGTGCGGGAGGTTTCGAAGGGACAGGCCCGGGCAGTGATCGGGGGTTGGCATCAGTTCACTCACCCTTCGAGAGACAGGGCTCGCTTGTCCACAGTCCTCGCTGACCGCGCTAGCAGGTGAGTGTCCCTCCTGGGTGTGCACATCTCGTCGGGGGGCGACTTCGGCTGTTGGGGCCCCAGCGCCCTCAATCCTGTGCAGCGCCGACACTGACGCGAGATCCTTGTCCCTCTTGTCTTTCAGCGTCTTCTGCGCTCCCTTATCCAAAGCTCCGCAGCCATCCGTCCTGGCGTCTGACCTCACCATGCCTAGCCTTTGGGATCGTTTCTCGTCGTCCTCCTCCTCTTCGTCTTCGTCCGGAACTCCAGCCACTGACCGGCCACCGCGTTCCGCCTGGGGGTCTGCGGCCCGAGAAGAGGGCCTTGACCGCTGCGCGAGCCTGGAGAGCTCGGACTGTGAGTCCCTGGACAGCAGCAACAGTGGCTTCGGGCCGGAGGAAGGTGAGCAGTAAGCGGGTGCGGTACATCACTCGTGGGGGCCCGGGAGGTGGGAACCGAGCTGTACCAGATCAAAGCCTGTCACCTTGGCTTTCCATCCCACCACGCGAACTCCGGGGTTAGAAGGCACGAATGTGGGGCGGAGAAACTGAGGCACGGAGTGGGAAGGAACGCTGTTTTATTAACAAAATTGCACCTCCCCCGCCGGTACAGTTCCTGTGGAAGCCGCTCTAATATCGTTCCCTGTGTCCTCTCTTTCAGATTCCTCATACCTGGACGGGGTGTCCCTGCCCGACTTTGAGCTGCTCAGCGACCCCGAGGATGAGCATCTGTGTGCCAACCTGATGCAGCTGCTGCAGGAGAGCCTGTCCCAGGCGCGATTGGGCTCGCGGCGCCCCGCGCGCCTGCTGATGCCAAGCCAGCTGGTGAGCCAGGTGGGCAAGGAACTCCTGCGCCTGGCTTACAGCGAGCCGTGCGGCCTGCGGGGGGCACTGCTGGACGTCTGTGTGGAACAAGGCAAGAGCTGCCACAGTGTGGCTCAGCTGGCCCTCGACCCCAGCCTGGTGCCTACCTTTCAGTTGACCCTGGTGCTGCGCCTTGACTCTCGCCTCTGGCCCAAGATCCAGGGCCTGTTGAGTTCCGCCAACTCTTCCTTGGTCCCTGGCTACAGCCAGTCCCTGACGCTGAGCACCGGCTTCAGAGTCATCAAGAAGAAACTCTACAGCTCCGAACAGCTGCTCATCGAAGAGTGTTGAACTCCGTCCTGGGGGTGGGGGTAAGGGGGCACACTGCCCCTCCCCCCCAGGTGCGGAGACAGAAAACTTTCGTGATGGAGACCAGCAGGCAAGGACTGAAGGACTATAACGCCTGTGTTAGAAAACTGACCATAGCCACCTGAGGGGCGCAGGGCCAGGTGGGAGAAGGAAGTGTCAAGGAAGGTCTCTAGGTAGTGTGCAGGTGGCTCCCTGTTGGGGCGCATGCCCCTTAGTACTGTAGCATGGAAACAAAGGCTTAGGGGCCACACAGGCTTCCGGCTGGATGTGTATGTAGCATGTACCTTTTTTTTTTTAATTATTATTATTACTGACAGTTACAACAGTGGTAGTGTGACAGAGCCAGGAGGGCAGCCGGTCTGCACTGGCCTCTGCCGGGGTGTGTGCTGAGGGAGGGGGGGAGGTCTCGGAGATAGTCTGTGTATCGCATGGTCTGAAAGGACCAAGAGTGTTTGTCGTTTGTTTCGTAGCTTTTGTTTTGGGGGGGACGGGAGCTTCACTACTGACCTGTTTGAGGCAGCTATCTTACAGACGCATGAATGTAAGAGTACGAAGGGTGGGTGTGAGGATCGGTTGGGATCTTTGACACTTGAAAAAAAAAAATTAAAACACCTGGGAGCTTCTGTCCAGCTTATCCCCTGCCGTGGACTGGAGGATTGAACTGTGAGGGGGATGGAGCTGAGGGGGGTGGGGGGGCTGGAACCCCCTCCCCCAGAGGAGTGCCTCCTGGGTCTTCCATTTAGAACTGTTTACATGAAGACACTCACAGTTCATGAATACACTTGATGTTCAAGTATTAAGACCTATGCAATATTTTTACTTTTCTAATAAACATGTTTGTTAAAACACTTGAGTCTCGTCAGTACCTTGAATGAACTAGGAAAGGGGTGGGTGGCGCTGGTGAAGACAAGTTTCTTCAGATTCTAGGGGGCCACTGTGTGTGCCTGACCCCTTCCTGGGCTACCTGCCAAAGCTGGTAACAGGTATGTGGACTGTGCCATCAGGGCCAAGAACCCAGGCTCCCTCAGCTCCCTCCGCTGGCTGGGGCTAACTAGGGGAATGTGCTGGAAAGCACCGGAGAGTGAGGGATGAGTCAGACCTCCCTGGAAGGCAGACTCTGCCTAAGGAGGGTTACCTGGCTCTCCAGATGAAGGCGGGGTCTGCAGCATCCTGAACCTAGGGCCCTTAACTATGAGGAAAGTCTAGGTTGGCCTGGTGCACAGACCGGAGTATGATTACCTCTGGGAATAAAAAGGTTGAGAGAAGTTTCAAAAGGACAGTTCAGCTTAAAGTTCTCACTAGACATGGGACCTAAGCTCAGGAGATGTGGCCGAGGCAGGAGCAGAATCTCCAACACACAATTGGCTGAGGATCACTAGGGTGACCCCTGACTTTCATGCCAGAGAAAGGACCCAATCAGACAAAGGGCTGGATCTGAGTTCCTTATCAGAAATGTTGGCCTTGGGCCAAGAAAGCCAAGGCCTTTCTCACTTCTGGACTCCAGGGTCCACCCACACCAATTGGCTTTTGGAGCTTTATCACTTCCTTTGTTCCTCTTCCTGAAAGCAGACTGGCTAGAAAGGCCCAAGACTGGAAACCCGTTCAGAGATGTTCAGAGATCTAAGTTTAAATAGACCCCTCAGGCTGGCCGTGTAGCTCAGGGTGGAGAGCTTGCCCAGCGTGTAAAAGGCCCTAGATTGGATCTCCAGCTCTCCCACAAACCACAAAGTAAAACCAGATCCCTCCAGTCAGTTGAAGGAACAGACTAAAATCTGTGTTTTCCTCAGGGATTCCATCCAGGACCTGACCTTTTGGGGTAGCCGAGGAGACCCCCATCTCTTTCATAGATCCTGCAGGGCTAATTCCTAGAAATGAATGAACCCGGGTTATAAGTGTACACCTGGAATCCCAGCACTTGGGAGGCAAAGGCAGGAGGATTGGCATGAATTCAAGGCCATTCTGATCTACATAGAGTTCTAGACTTGCCTGGGCTACATAATGAGTTTGAGAGCAGCTTTAGCAACATAGATTCTACTTCTCTAAAAAAAAAATAAATAAATAAAGCAAGGGAGGGGGAGGGGGAGAGAGCCTTACCCATCTTAGTGTCCCTCTTGGTAGCTGCCCTGGGAGGGGTGGATGGGGGCAGGGGTGGGGGCAGGGGTGTTCTGGAATATCCTACACATGGAGAAAGGACAAAGATTGACCCATGCTCAGCCTGAGGGTGCAGCCCAGCACCTCCTCTTAAACTGACAGGCACTGTTCAAGAAACTGAGACTGAGCCATAGCTCGCTCTTCTGTGCTCCTGGTCCCCAAGCAGGAGCAAGAAAAACTGTGGCCAGCCCCCCTCCCCTGCCTTGGGATCTCCAGGCCTGAGTGGGATGGTTCAGTAGGCCCATCCTCTCTGAAGCTGGTCAAATGGAGGGGGATGAAGAACTGGTTCCTTAATGCCAGTGTCACCAAGATGCCTTCTTCTAAAACCCCAGACTCTGATCTTTCTAGTGGCTTCTGCCAGGGATGTGGCCCCTCTGCTTTCCCTTTAAAACCCAGAGAGAACTACAGCCCTTCCCAGGCTCTCTTCTACTTCACCACCTCAGCCTCTCACAATGACCATGTAGAAATCTTGGCAGTCCTAGACGTCATTGTATCTGCTTGTCCCAGCCCTGTATGGTGCTCTTAGGTTCCTCCGGTGTATAGTGTCAGAGTCTGCAGCCACTCGCTTCCCTAGGCTCAGGGGACACTAGATCCTCCCAGCCTTGGCCTTGTGAGGAGAAAGGGGAGAAACACAAGTTGTTCACTATGCCTGCTAGCTAGCTTAGGGAAATAGTACAGACTCAAGTCTTTTGTGCTGGGGATTGAACCCAAGGCCTTACCCATGCTAGACAATCGCCCTGCTAGCCGAGCCTAATTCCAGACCCTTAGAGGCTTGGGGTCTTGAAGGAGGTCTTGTCCTTTGTGACTAAGAATTGATGAGATCTGGGTTCGGACCCTGACTCAGACCTTTTGTAGCAGATAAACTAGAACAAAGCTCTTGATCATTGTGATCTGGGAAATGACTCTAAAGAGGACATCACTGGGGTCCACCACAGGCAGAGGAAAATCTGGTTCTGGGTTTGAGCAGTGCTGGGGCTGGCTGTGGAGCAAGTGTCCTTTCCCAAGAACCCCTTGTCCCTCTTCTCTGCTCTTGCTTTCCTCCAACATCTTTTCAAATGTCAGTATTTTCCAAACAGTCTTAAATAATACTGCATTTGAAGCTGAGTGGTGGTGGCCTATGCCTTTAATTCCAGCACTCGGAGACAGTGCTGAATTTAAGGCCAGCCTGGTCTACAGATTGAATCCCAGGACAGTCAGGGCTGCACAGCGAAATCCTGCCTTGAAAAACAAAAATATAATAATAATAATAATAAGAAGAATAGTAATACTGTGTTGGCTCTTGTGATCTATTGGTGTTGGGTGTCTTATTTACCTGTTTATTGCTGTGATAAGACACCATGACCAAGGCAGCAAGTAAGAAAACATTTAATTTGAGCCTCACAGCTGCAGTGGTTTAGTCCATGACCATCATAGCAGGGAATATGGCAGCTGGCAAACAGGCACGGCATTGAAGCCAGTATCTGAGAGTTTATATCCTGAGACACGAGCACAAGGCAGGGGGGGGGGGAATAACTGGGAATGGTGTGGACTTTTGAGACTTCAAAGCGCACTCCTAGTGACACATCTCCTCTATCAAGGCCACACCTCCTAATCCTTCCTAAACAGTTCTGCTAAGAGGGGAACCAAGTATTCAAACTTATGAGCCTATGGAGGCCATTCTCACGGAAACTACCACACTGGGGATTGAACCCATGATCTCACACATGCTAAGCATATGCTTGATCATTGAGCTTTATTCCTCAGCCTAACCTTAAGAAGTTCTCATAGCTGGGCGGTGGTGGCGCACGCCTTTAATCCCAGCACTTGGGAGGCAGAGGCAGGCGGATCTGTGTGAGTTCGAGACCAGCCTGGTCTACAGAGCTAGTTCCAGGACAGGCTCCAAAACCACAGAGAAACCCTGTCTCGAAAAAAAAAAAAAAAAAAAAAAAAAGAAGTTCTCTTAGAAAACATCATTTTGGGGCACCTACTCAGACAGCCTTTGTCTTCTGAGTTAGGCCTGTAACTTTCATTTTACCTTGTGGTTCAGAAGAAAATGGTGAAGTCCAAAGTGGCTCAGGGAGCATATGTTTAGGGCTCTCCTAGGAAAAGTGGTCTCTGACATCCCAAGCTTTCCATGTACCCCACACTATCCAGGCCTTCCAGCTCAGGTGACCTTAGATAAGTTGCATTTGGTCTGCACCACTGGAGGTGGCCGGAACTGTGGAGGATCTGAGGAAAGACCAAAGAAACAGTGGCATAGATATAAGAACGGCACAATATACCTATTATTAGAGAACATGTAATCATCCCCAAATGAGGGCTTTTTATGAAGGAGTCACGTATTAGACAGCAGGACGCTCAACCACTCTATGCTGGGGACCAGATGAGGACTCTCCACCTCCATGCCAGTCAGGGCAGCTCGTGAAGGCATCTGGGGCAGCCTGTGGCCACATGGCAGTGGCCGTGAAGATGGAGGCTGCTGGAAGGCTGTTTCATGACAGCGCTCACTTATTCAAGCTGTGAACAACTGAACGGATCTATAAAGAGCTCTATGAGGAAGACAGAGGGAGCAGGAACCTTTAAGAGATGGTGTCATAGACTTCATCCCTGCTCCCCACACCATCTCTTTCACACACACACACACACACACACACACACACACACACACACACACAGTTACAAGCAAAATGACGGGTAGGGCACAAGAGGACAAAATGGTACCCACTGTCTCTCTGTGCCGAAGTGCCTAAGAAAAAAGCATTCTGAAAGTGTTGAGTGATTAAAAGTCTTTAAACCAAGGCTGGAGAGAAGACTCGGAGGTTAGTAATATGTGCAGCTTTTGAGGAAGACCCAAGTTCAGTTCTCAGCATCCACACAGGGCAGCTCATAACTATAACTCATAGCTCATGACTGTATAGGACAGCAATAATTCCAACTACAGCAGCTACAGGGTGATCCTGAGACTTTGACTTCCTCAAGCACCCGTACTTTCTGCACATGTCCACACTGAGGCACACACATATGATATTAAAAATAATAAAATTAGACCTTTTTTTTTTTAAGTATATTAACTTAATCTCAGCACTCAGGACAGAGTGGTAGAACCAGAATTTCCAGGAAGCCATCCTGGGCTCCAAAGCCTAGGATGTTGTAAAAGACCTTGCCTCAGACACAACAAACACCTACAAACAAACAAAAGGCCCAGCAAGGCCTCGTGGTTATGCCTACAATCCTATTACTTGGCAGGCAGGGACAGAGTTCAAGACTGCCCTAGACTATATATATACTCCTGATACCCTGTGAGTATCAGGCCAGTACTATACAGTGAGATTCTGTTTGCCAAAACATTTATCATTTGGAATAAAGGTTCAGTAGTTAAGAGCACTTACTGAGCCGGGCGGTGGTGGTGCACACCTTTAATTTCAGCATATGAGAGGCAGAGGCAGGAGGATCTGTGTGAGTTCGAGGCCAGCCTGGTCTACAGAGCAAGTTCCAGGACTATACAGAGAGAAACCCAGTCTCAAGAAAAAATAGAAAAGAAAGCTTATTGTTCTTGCAGAGGAGCCAAGTTTGATCCCTAACCCCCACATCAGTCAATTTATGACTGCCCCTGTAACTCCAGTTCCAAAGGGTTTGAGGTTTTCTTCTCCCCTCCAAGGGCATCTGCACATACGAGCTACACATTAGTTTACAGAGGCACACACATATACACATAAATAAAAATAATAAATCTTTTAAAACTTTAATTCAGCCGCGGGGCATTGTAACACACACCTCTCATCAACACTGGGGAGGCAGAAGCAGGCAGATCTCTGAGTTCAAGAGCAGCCTGGCCTACAGAGTAAATTCTTGTCCTACCAGGGTTACACAGAGTAACCCTGTCTAAAACAACACTAACAGCAAAATGGCAGCTACTCTGAAGGTTGAGCAGCGGTTTGAGGTCAGCCTGGGCAGCACATGTTTCAAAACAATTACAATAAGAGGTGTGTTAGGAACACCATCGACAGTGAGCTGGGGGACAGGCCCCATGGAGAACAGAGATTGGGAACTGGGCCCTCTGCCAGCGGTGGAGTGAGGAAGCAAGCTCAGGTTGCAGAGCCTAGATCACTCATTTTCACCAGCCACTTTAGAGTCCAATCAAATCATCAGCCCTCCACAGTTGCTATTGCAACTGTTATCTCCATCTTACAGGTGAGGAAACCCAAGAAACACGACCACAGGAGCCTGGACCCGCAGAGGAATTGCCCTGCGGTTTGTCTGAGTTCATCACTGCCCCTTGTTTCATCACCTCGGATGGATGACATCTCAAAGTGACTCTGAGACAAGGTTGGACTGCTGGCTGCACTGGCCGTCCATCGGTCCTGTCACCCACACCCCCAGTCCCTTCTAGTCACCCTCCCTGGATCCCAGTCTGGGGTGGAGGTGGAGAGGAAGAGTCCTGGCCACCTTACAGGTCACTGGGCAAATGCTTAATTGGTTTTTGGGGGGAGTCCAAGTCGGAAAAGAGTTCCTGAAGAAGAAATTTCCACAGCCCTTTCCCCAAGGAGGGATTTTCCACTCTGCCTAGGCAGACATGCCTCTCAGAGTCCCCAGAGTCTCGCGGTGGCAAGGCTTAGTACCCAGCACTGGCTCGGGTGGAGGAGAGGGGCGAGCTTGCTAAACAGGCAGGACTGACCTAGAAAGAGGAAAAGGAATGGGGGAGGGGTGGTGCCTGGATGATTCTAGAGGAATCCCGGCTAGAGAGCAACAGGGAAAGCAAGCATCGGGAAACCTCCTAGAAGAGGGGCAGGAAGGAAAGGAGGGAAGAGATGGGGGGGGGGGGCAGTTGGAAGTTCAGAATGGATAAGAGGGGGAACAGCAGGGAGCCGTTTGACAAGGTTTCCATGGTTTGCATGGCCAGTAGTACTGGACGGAAAAAGGATTACGATGAAGTGGACGGTGGGCTGTGGAGGACACGCAGCCGGTGCAGGGGCTGACTATGTAGCCCTCTACATCTGCTGCCTGCACACTTCTTCTTCGGAGCGGCACCTGGCTGACTCCTGAACCCTGAGGTGGAGCTCAACAGTCCTCTGTCCCCTGGAGAGCGCGTCCCCCCCACACACCCCGCTTCACCCCTGCCATCCCAGCTAAAGCCAGCATGTTTCTCTTTCTCTCCACCTGAATTAGCCTGTTTTTTTTTCCCCCTCTTTTTTTAGCAGTGGCTCTCCTTCCCACTGGAGAGTGGGCGTATCCCGAGAATGGAGACATTATTAAGGTTGTTCTCCACCAAACCCCCAGGGCGCCTTCACTGGGTAGGCTGGAGAGATGCTGCCGAGCTCCATCAAATTGCACGTTAGAGTGTCCTGGTACAGCGACAGCATTCTGTTTTGAGCTGTGACTGCACGCCAGACACCACACTGGAGGCTTTAAAAACCTCTCATCTGTACCTCTGAGCAGCCCTGCCAGGGAGGAACCTTTTCCTTCCCCAACAGGCTGGCTGCAGAACTAAAGGGCACACAGAGCCTAAAGGCTCACTTTTCAGGCCATTGCCATCCCATCAAAAGATAATGCAAGCCATATACACTGTTGAATTTTTTTTTCCACATTAAAGTGTAGAATCCAGTGAAGTTAATTTGTTTGCTTGATATAGGGTCTCGCTCTGTTGCCCAAATTTTTGTTGATCCTCCTTCCTCTCCCTCCAAGGTGCTGCAATTATAGGTAGGTATGGGCCATCATACCTGCCTCGGATAAAATCAAGTTTAATTCTGTGGAATATTTGTTTAATTGTGCAAAGACGTGTTGTTCAACTAAGCAAAGATGTGTTGCTGTTTTACCTTGCCTGCCTAAGACACCTGATTTGGTCTAACAAAAACCTGAACAGCAATATCGAGGGAGGAGGTATAGGTGGAGCTTCTGGGCAGGGAGAATAAGTAGGAGGGGGAATCTAGGCTCAAGGAGAAAGAAAAAAAGACTACAGAGAGACTTGGGGGAGAGGTAGAGGGCAGCCAGCCAGTCACAAACAGTAGGGCATAGAAAATGGAAAAAAAAAAAAAGGGAAAAAGCCCCAAGGCAAAGCAAAGATGAATAAAAACAGGTTAAGTTAAAAGAGCTCGTGGGATAAACTAAGGCATGACATTCATAATTAATAGTAAGTCTCCATGTCTTTATTTGGGTGCTGGTTGGCAGCTCCTAAAAATGTCCAACTACACTTTAATAATATACTTTACTTAATCTGACATATAAACTAGTATCATGTCACCATGAGTCAATAAAAAAGTTTAATAAATAAATAAATATGCTTAATAAAAGAGAGCTCGCTCGATGGTGGTGGTGGTGCCTGTCTTTAATCCCAGCTTTTGAGAGGTAGAGGCAGTTGGATCTCTGTGAGTCAGGGATACACAAAGAACCCCTGTCTCAGAAAACCAAAACACCAAACCAAACAACAAGAAATAAACAGAAAAAAAAAACTAACCCTTTTTTTTTTGGGGTTTTTTTTCGAGACAGGGTTTCTCTGTGGCTTTGGAGCCTGTCCTGGAACTAGCTCTGTAGACCAGGCTGGTCTCGAACTCAACGAGATCCGCCTGCCTCTGCCTCCCGAGTGCTGGGATTAAAGGCGTGCACCACCACCGCCTAGCAACCAACCCAGTTTTAAAAATAGGTTCAAGAGCTGGGCGTGGTGACAGGTCCCTGTCATCCTAGCCATCGATCGCAGGTACAAACAAAAGGAACACGAGTTTGAGGCCAGCCTGGGCTACATGAGACTTTGTCTCAAACAAACAAAAACAGAAAAATGAGGGGGCTGAAGAGGTGGCTCAGTAGTTAAGAGCATTTGCTGCTTTTCCAGAGTTCCGTTCCCAACACCCACGTTGGGGAGTTGGGGGTTTATAACCATAACCACTAGTAACTAGCCCTAACGGGATCCAATGCCCTCTTCTGGCCTCTGAGGGCACTGGACTCACAGGGCAGACACACCAACACACATGTACACATAAATAAAACTAAGTCAAAAAACAGAAGGAAAGAGGGGAAAAAGTTCAGTATGCCCAAGTAGGCCTAAATATAACAAAAGGTTCCTAACAATCAAATTGTACATCACTTTTTGTTTGTCCATTTCTTTGCGGAATCTCATGATGCAGCCCTGGCTGGCTTGGAATTCACTAGGCAGACCAAGACATCACAGCAACCCTTCCACCTCAACCTCCTGAGTGAGTCCTGAGGCTGAAGCCAAAGGCATGTGCCACTACACCTGGCTGCATAGCATAACTTACATGTAAATTAAATTAAACTAGATTAAGTGTAAAATTCAGAGTCTCGTCTGACTCTCGTATCAAGCGCTCCATGACTGTCGGGGGATGGCTACCACAGGACGACAGTCTTACCCAGAAAAAGGGCTGAGGAGTGGGAGATGGAGGCTGGCAAGCAGGAAGAGGGAGGGACCCCTGGTGTGGGTGTGGGTGTGTATGTGTGTTTGGTGGGGGAACCTGACAGAGCAGGAACCAGTTGTGAAAGGGTCTTTGAAGAAACAAAATCCCACAATCCCATGGGGCAGCGCAGGTCAGGTCCTTATCCGGGGAAGCCTGCTGGGTTTCCCCACAACTTAAAGTCCCATCTACTAAGGAAATGACAACCCTGGGAGTGACTGCTCTGAACTGTCGGTCCCTTCCAGGGCCAGCACAAAGCAAAGGGGGGGGGGGCTGAACGGGGGTTTGGGCTCTGTGGGCAGGGAGTCCTCCCTCTCCACTTCCTGACTCAGGAGATTAGGTGTGCAGTACTCATTAAATAAGTTCAAAGTTAGGACCCCTCAGACTCCAGTCCCACCTTTGACAACTTCTTGTCACGTGTCCTTGAAGAAGCCAAGTTGGAGTGGTGTGTGCAACTCAGTAGGGGGGCTTGCTTTTCATACAGGAGATCTTAGGTTGGATTCTCAGCACTTAAAAAAAAAAAATCTTTTCTTTGGGCCTGGAGTGATGACTCAATGGTTAAGAGTATTGATTGCTCTACCAGAGGATCCAGGTTCAATTCCCACCACTCCCATGGCAACTAACAAAGGTCTGTAACTCTAAGATCTCAAGCAGACTTATGTGCAGCCAAATACCAATGCACATAAAATAAAGATAAGTAAATCATTTTTAAGCCGGGCGGTGGTGGCACGTACATTTAATCCCAACCTTTGGGAGGCAGAGGCAGGTGGATCTCTGTGAGTTTGAGACCCAGCCTGGTCCACAGATCAAGTTCCAGAACAGACTCCAAAGCAACACAGAGAAACCCTGTCTCAAACAAACAAACAAACAAATAAAAAAAAACCCCAACAACAAGCAAACAAACAAAAACAAAATCTTTTCTTTAAGGTCAGATATCTTCTGCAGGAAGTGAAGAAAAAGAAGGGAGAATTGTGAAGTCTGTGGAACTATGGCTGAGGACCTGCTGTCTTCCCCAGGTCAGACTCTTTTTCTACTAGAAATGGGGGGGGTCAGGATCATTACTAAACTGTCAGGGTGAACTAATCTGAGTGACTAGAGGTCCCCCTCCAAGTCTCCACCATTTTCCCTGCATGACATAGAGCTTGTTCAACAGGGAGTCATGGTGGGGACCTGCCAGTCCCCCAGATGCCAGAGTAGGAAGTAAGGTGACTCAATCTGAATCAACAGCAGGTGAGGTCACCCTGGTCCCTGGGGTTACTCAGAGTGACATTAGGACACGCCCGGCAGGAGTAATGGGTGAGCTGGACTCTAGGAAAGTGGGTGGGGCTAAGACGACAAGGAAACTCCAAACAGGCCAGTATCCACAACTAAGAGCATCAGGCAGGATCTGAAAGTCATCTGAGGAGATGGAGCAGTTTGGAGAAACAGCAGCTCTGACTTCTCCTTTGAGTCAGCATCGCGCTGGAGCCAGGGACACTGAGTGAGGTCAGGGGCCCAGGCTTCCTCAATCCCATTCCCTATTCAGTCCTTTGCCATATGGAATCCTCAGCATCTTGCCCTGCTGTTGGCTCTAAGTCATTTAGACCTTCTAAACCTTCCTCCCCGTGTGTCACCTCCTCCTTGATGGAACTGTGTTCCCAGACGTAAGACAGAACTCTCCTGCTCACTGCCCTATCCTAGACTCAGCTTATAGTATACGTTGAGGGCTTCGTTCATGCTGTGTGGGGTGATGGACTTTCCAGGACCTGGATGAATCCCAGCTACTCCTTAGACTGAGTCCAGGGGCTTGAGAGTAGCAAGGACAGCATAGCAAGACTCAAAAATAAAATAAAGTAAGGTCAGGCATAGGGGTAGAAGGATCATGGGTTTGAGATTAGCTTGGACGGCACAGACAGACCTGATCTCAAAAGAGGTGGAGAGTGGTTTGGTGTGCTGTCTCAGTGGTAATATCTGAGTTTGGTCTCCGGAACCCATGGTGGAAAGAGAGAACCAGCTTCCCAAAAGTTGTCCTCCATCATAGTATGGCTGTGACATCCCCCACACTAATAGTTAATGTGATTTAATTAAAAAAATCAAAATTGGACTTGGTGGGTGTTGACTCATGCCTGTAAACATAACATCTGAGAGGTGAAAGTGGAAAGGTTAGGAGTTCAAGGTCATCCTCAGCATCTTAGTGAGTTCCACACCAGCATGGGACACATGAGACCTTACATCAGAAAGAAGATAATAATAAAAATGCCTAGATGGACACCCCTTCCTCATGTGTGCATGTGGTATGCATGTATGTATATGTGTGTGGGTGTACACGTGTGTGCTTGTGTGTGGAGGTCCAAAATTGACATCAGGTATCTTCACTGGTCACTTCCGCTTGCTCTATAGAGACAGAGACTGTCTGTCCACGAACCCAGGACTCACCAGCTCCAGCGAGCCTCATTAGCTGGCTTGCACAGGCTAGCTAGACCTCCTGGTTCTGCCTGCTGAGTGCTGGGGGGCCAGATTTTCAGTGGGTCCAGGGGAATCTGAACTCTGATCCTTAGGCTTTGTCAGGGAGCCATCCCACCAGCTTCTGAGTGGGTCCTCATGCATTTCTAACACTTGGCTGCAGGCAAGCTCTTGAGCCTTGTTTCTGTCTCTGCAAACTGGGAAACACAATTGCAGTGAGGATCCAGGAAGAAGTCAGTGAGAAAGTGGGGAGGGCAGGCATTAAACTGACCCTAGGGAGTTCCCTACAAATAAGCTTCAGGTACAGCTTGGGGACAGGTCAACTCACAGAAGAGGAAACTGAGGGGCTGGAGAGATGGCTCAGAGGTTAAGAGCATTGCCTGCTCTTCCAAAGGTCCTGAGTTC
>NC_022028.1:32771688-32804199 GCF_000317375.1 Microtus ochrogaster | reverse complement strand
GTGCCCTCTTCTGGCCTGCAGGCATACAGACAGAATATTGTATACATAATTAATAAATATATTTAAAAAAAAAAAGAAGAAGAGGAACCTGAGGCTCAAGAAGTCATTCTGAGATATCGTAGGAGACTTTCAAGCACTTAGTTGCCTTGTCATTCTGCACGGCTATCATTGCGTAAGGAGTTTCCATGCACAGGTCCTGAAGTTGGCCGACCTGTCCTTGTCCCTGCCCTAGGGGTGACCTTCCCTACTCTCTTTCCTGCTTGGTTCCTGGTGGCAGAAAACAGGTGAGGGACTGCAATCATGGCTGCCTCTTGTAACTAGGACTGGAGTCAAGGAACTAGAGGCAGTGTGTGTGTGTTTATGTTACCGGGTAGCTCTTGTGTCTCTGTGTGCACACACGTCGACCCAAAAGGACCTACTACTGGGCTCTCCCTGAATCTCCAGCGAGAGGTCACCCAGCTTGGTTATGAGAGATGAGAGGCAGGTGAATCTCTGTGAGTTCAAGGCCAGCCTGGTCTGCAAAGGAAGTTCCAAAACAGTCAGGGCTGTTATACAAAGAAACCCTGTCTGAAAAAAAAAAAAATCAAGCCAATCCAAACCAAAATAATAAATGGTGCTTGGGATAACAAAAGTTTGTTTTCAAGGATTCTGGAATGTGTTTGACATGAAAGTGCCAAAGAATAACATTCAGTATTCTAGCTAGGTATGTAGGAACTAAGGCAGGGCTCACTTTAGGTTCAAGACCAGCCTTAGTTACATCACATCTTGCCTTGCAATCCAGTCCCCTGAACTGTCTTAACTTCTCTGAACTGAAGCCTCCTAGGCTGCAAAATGGATGTGTCCATAGCTTATTTAGAGGCCAGCCTGGACTATATAGCAGGAATAGAACTGCTGTGTTATCTCAGAGACTGTTGAATCCTGCCTGTCAAATGACAGAATTTTCAGAATTACAGGCATACAAGGGTATATACAGGATTCATAAGGGGCCTGGAAAATCCCAGTAGCTGACTGCTGTAGAAATCCTGCTCTCTACAGACAAAGAAAAAAAGGAGAGCAGTTTGAGACACTGAATATTCACCCTTGTGCTTGGCAGCTAGGAAGCAGCTGGTTCCCAGGATAGCTCTAACTGCTAACCATGGGAGGGTCTCCCCAGGCCTTTAGGCAATGGGCTAGGCTCTGTTCCTGAAGGCTTTGGTGCCCTTCAGGCAACAAGAGGAGCCTCCGTGGAGGTGGGAACTGTAGTGGGAACAGTGAGAGAAGCTGGGGACTGTAGTTAGGAAGGATGAGCTTTGCCTCCCAGTGCTTGGTGTCAGGCCGGCTCCCACTAAGGTAAGGTGCTGGAGCTGGCCAGCCAGCACACCACCTGGGCTCTGCCTTGACAAATGAGTCTGTTTAGGAGTGAAGAGCAAGCCTCGCTGAATTTTTCTGTTTCTCCCAGCTGAGAAAGTTCCACTGTTTTCTTCTGTGCTGAGCCAATTGAGTCAGTCTTTTTGACATTTGCATTGCTTTGCAGTCCAGCCCCGCTGTGGACTGTCTTAACTTCTCTGAACAGCAGCCTCCTACTCTGCAAAATGGGTGTGTCCATGGGGCTTTTTTTTTTTTTTCCTGGAGAAAGGAAGGGCTGTTTAGGGTTGTCAAAAAGATCGACCAGCATCCAGCAATAAACCTTCCAGCATGACACATGCTGGGGCCTCCCTGTTTAGTTAGTAAGGAGAACTGGCCCCAGGAAGTGAGGCCCAAAGAAGCTTCTTGACTTTGGTGGGGTCCAGCTGAGCATCCTACTTGACCTTGAACGTTATAGGCCACACCAAGAAGACTTTGTGTAGTTGGGCAGTGGTGGCACACACCTTTAATCCTAGCACTGCGGAGACAGAGGCAGGTAGATGTCTGTGTGTTCAAAGCCAACCTGGTCTCCAAAGCAAGTTCCAGGACAGCCAAAATTACACAGAGAAACCCTGTCTTGAAAAACCAACTCCCCACACAAAGAGAGAGAGAGAAGCCTCTGTGTGTGTATGTGTGTGTGTGCGCGCGCGCACTCGTGCATGCATGTTTTGTGATAATAGTAATGATGATGATAATGCGGATGATGGAGATGATTGAGACAGGATCTGTTGTTTGTTTTTGTTTTTTCAAGACAAGGTTTCTCTGTGTAGTCCTGGCTGTCCTGGAACTGACTATGTACCCCAGGCTGGCCTCAAACTCAGAGATCCACTTGCCTCTGCATCCCTAGCCATGTCATTAAAGGTGTGCATCACCACCACCTAGCAAGAAGGTCTTAGGTAGCCCTGACTGATGGCAAACTCTGTAGCTGAGGATGTCCTCGAACTCTTAACTTGGGGTGACAGGCATGTATTATCACAACTGGTTTCATGTAGTGCTACAGTTTGAATCCAGGCATTGTATTCAAATTCATGAATGCTAGGCAAGCATAATCTACTAATTGAACTAATTAAATCCCCAGATGATTTAATTCATCAACTTCTTTCTTTAATTACAGTGCTGAGGATGGGACCCAGGATCTTGAATGGGCTAGGTGAGTACTCCACCAACAAGCTATACCCCTGACCCTTAGGGTTCATTTTCACAGCCCTCACCTTTTCCCCCTTTAAATTGTGACACGTTTCTGTGTCCCTAACTGTCCTGGAACTTGCTATGTAGATCAGACTAGGCTTGAACTTGTGGCAATCCCCCTTCCTCTGCCTCCCAAATGCTGGGATTACAGACATAAACTACACATACCCCACAAATAATCAGACTCATTTTACAGCTAAGGAAAGTGGAGTCTTGTCCAATGTCAAGTCTCGGGCTCACCCCAAGCAGAGGTGTGTGGCTCAACCTCTTCCCGGAGCGTGTGAGCTCAAGGCCATAGGGAAGTTACACTCTGCCTTCTTCGCAAGGACGACTTTTATCTTTTTCATCTGTCTGACAAAGGAACTTTGCCCAGAAGGCTGGCGTCCCCATTCTGATCTTTCACATAGCCAAGACTGGACCACTAGTTCCTGTCGGTTAACCTCCCCCCCCCCCCCCCAGAGAGAGTCTGACGCAGTTTGACTAAAGGAAACCACCAGTCTTGGCACGAACCATCCTTCCGGGCAGGCCGCCTGAGGTCAGGGTGGGGTAGGACTGGGAATGGATTGCTTGCTTCTCCCAGATACCCACCAACCACGGCCTGGGCACAGGGTTCATCTTGAAACTCAGTGTCTTCTTGTATAGTGTGGGATGCATGTAGCTAGCGCCCCTCCACTACCGGGATGTGTTGATGTTCATCGCAAGGATTAACAAGAGGTAACAGGTGTTGACTCCTCCTTCGCCCCTGGGAGACACAGAGAGAAAAGAAGGCCGTATAAAGTCACGCAGTGGCGAGGGTATAAGGCTAGTGAGACCCTTACCACCT
The DNA here is from genome assembly GCF_000317375.1 of Microtus ochrogaster. Classification (NCBI taxonomy): domain Eukaryota; kingdom Metazoa; phylum Chordata; class Mammalia; order Rodentia; family Cricetidae; genus Microtus; species Microtus ochrogaster. The sequence goes on along the minus strand of NC_022028.1, from coordinate 32,800,805 downwards.
TCCTTTACACTCGCCTGGCTCGCGGCTCTCCAACTTGGGAGCTACGCAGCCTCATTCATCCATTTGAGTTGCTGGGAAGAAATTCAGATTCCTACCCACTCCCTGCACGCCGCTCAGTTTAGGGCACGTCCTGCGAGTTGCCGCCCCCGAGCTTCAGGACCCCAGTACGTTAGCTTGCCGGCTCAGACAAACACCCAGCTAAGGTCTCACGTAGTCTGTTTTTGATTGGTTCCTTCTGATGGCAGGGGTGTCAACTTTAGTGACCAATGGAAAAGCTCTCAGGGAGATGTGGTTGCTACAGCAACAGAGAGCTGAATCTGGTTTCTCTCATTGGGCACAGATCCTGCTTGCTCTTCCCAGGACCCGCCACACAGTGGTCACATGCTCTACGGTAGGCTGGACTGGGAGACGGAAGTTGGGGGATTACTAAAACGCAAGCCTTTGAGAATTGCCAAACTGCGGATGAGTCTTCATGCCTAAGACTAACCAGAACAGGCTGCCTGGAGGAGGTACTCAGTTTTCCATGCTTTCCTCCGGGAACAACCGAGGAAGATGTACTCCTAGCACCCGGGACCTGCTTGAGTAGGGTTCTTTCCCTGATGTCTTTGGAGCTCGGTGGTTCAAGCATCCTCAGCAGAACCTTCTGAAAACAAGATAGATAAAGATGCTTGCTGTCAAACCTGACAAACTGAGTTCCATTTCGGGAAGAACAGACTCCCACAAGTTGTTCTCTGACCTCCATAAGCATGCTTGGCAGCCTGTTCCCTACAATTAATGAAAAATTTATTTATTTATTTTTAATTTAGCAAAGGGACCAGGGCTGGGGCTGCTTGACAGTTCTTGGTGGGAATGATGGTTCACACTTTTAATTCCAGCACCCGGAAGGCAGAAGTAGGTGGATGTTTGTGAGTTCAAGGCCAGCTTGGTTTACGTAGTGAGCTCCAGGACTGCTAGGACTACGTAGAGAGACTTTGTCAAGAGCGGTAGGGGGAGGAGCGGGGAGAAAGAATGCTTGCTCTTTTGGGGAACTCTGGTTTGGTTTCCAGCATCCAAGTGGGTGGTTCCATCACCTGTAACCTTAGTTCCAAGTTATCCAACTCTCTCTATTGATCTCTGGGTACCAGGCTTGCATGCAGTGCACATTAATATACGGGGGCAAAACACACACCTGAAAATAAGTAAAATAAAAAGATATTTAATTGCCCCAATAAGCCTGGTGTGGAGCATTAGAGTGGACACACAGAGCCAGCCAGCCACACAGGCTAACATCTCACTGAAGCAGTAGCTTACCAGGCAGATCAGGACGTGCCAGCCAAGACTCACCCAGGGAAGGGTGGGGACAAGGTGAGTACCAAGACTGAATTGTGGGTCTTATGCTGCTCTCAGCCCCGGACCAGGAAGAGAGAACCAGGGGTCAGCAAGGCCATTGCCTTAAGGCATCTTGCACTGGCCTTCCATAGAGTCATGTCCGGTCCTGGGCATTCATTAACCTGACCCTCTTCCCAGGACAAAGGAAGGTGACCAGGTTCATTGTCCTTGGCTCACAGAGGAGGAAGGGTGACTGGTAAAGTGGCTCACCCTTGGGCCCTGGGGCCTGGCGTTTGGCCCTGGCAGGGTTGTGGATGCCTGTGGATTCCTGGATGTAGCTTCCCGTCAAGCAAAACTCCGTACCTGTCCTGCCTGAGGATGCTGGGAGTCAGTGAGGTAGAGAACCCTGGCTCTGTTGCCTGGGCCCTAGGAGCTCACTCTTCTGCTGTTCCAGTGGAAGGGCCTGGTTGCTCCTGGGGGGCTAAGGTCTCCTAAGTAGATATAGCCGTTTTCCTCGAGCCCTCTCTGGGTCTGAGACCAGCTCTAAGCCAGGAGGTCTGTTGTGACAGGAAGACTGGGTGCCTGTAAGTGTCCCTGGAGGGCATGGCTTCTTCCACTCCCATTGTGTCCCCGCCTCCCATCTAGGGCCTAGCACAGAAGGGACTCAGGGATGTTTCTTTCTCTCTGTAGGCCTTCTTTGTCTACTCCCAAACTGAGAGGAGTAGAAGCCATCTGCTTGAGAGGTTGTGAGTTTCTGTCATTGGCTGACAGGCTGCTCCTGAGTGACAGCTCCAGGTGGATTCAAGGCAGAGGTGGAGTTCTCCACTCGCCTCTCGCGTGGGGAGAGGAGGCTTCAAGACTCCTAGGCCGTGAATGTTTACAGCTTAGGTTGAACTCGAAACTCTGGGAGACACATGGTACACAGACATACATGGCAGTCACACACACACACACACACACACACACACACACACACACACACTCCACAGTGTGCATGTGGAGGTCAGAGAACAACCTTTGGAAGTTGTTATTTTTTGTCCACCATGTAGGTCATCAGGCTGGAACTCAGGTCGCCAGGCTTGGTGGGGGTAACCATTCTCGTCTCCCTAAACCATCTCGCCAGCCCTGTTCTTTTTTTTTTTTTTTTTTTTGGTTTTTCGAGACAGGGTTTCTCTGTGGTTTTTGGAGCCTGTCCTGGAACTAGCTCTGTAGACCAGGCTGGCCTCGAACTCACAGAGATCCACCTGCCTCTGCCTCCCGAGTGCTGGGATTAAAGGCATGTGCCACCACCGCCCGGCTCAGCCCTGTTCTTGTATTGTTTAAAATTATTTCAGCTGGGCATGGTGGTGCATGCCTTTAATCCCAGTACTCCAGAGGCAGAAGCAGGCAGATCTCTATGAGTTCGAGGCCAGCCTGGTCTATAGAGCTAGTTCCAGGATAGCCAGGGCCACACAGAGAAACCCTGTCTTGAAAAGAATAAAAATAAATAAAATAAAATTATTCCATGTATGTTTACATTGGAAATGGTCATATACAATGGCATATCCAGGAGACCTGGTAAACCTTTATTAGTAATAATTAATAAAGCATTTATTAATAATAACAGGAGAACCGGAGAAATAACTCAGTGGTTAAGAGCACTGACTGCTCTTGCAGGACCTGAGTTTGGTTCTCAACACCCACATGGAGGCCCACAACCACCTGTAACCCCCAGTTCCAAGGGATTAGATTCCTCTCTGACTTCCATGGGCTCCTACATACATGTGGGGTGCATGCATACATTCAGATTTGCACCAACACATACAATTAAATGAATCTTTAAAAAATAATGATAACATGGTCTGGGGCGGGGGCTGGAGTGTTGCTTAGTGGCAGAGGTCTTGCCTGGCGTGTGCCGAGCCCTGGGTTCCATCCCCGCCATTCCAAACTGATAAAAAAAAAAAAAGAAAAATGGCAGCCTTTCCCCAGGTGCACGTGATGCACCTTTCTACACACAGGATCCTGTTTCTTATCTTCTGAGCATCGCTGGCCTCATTTTACAGAGGAGGAAACCGAGGCTGAAGGGTGACTGTGACTTGTGCATAGGGAAAATTTTGACCAAGTCGCTGGTGGCTCCTGATCCAGATAAAGGGAAGGGGGGGGGGCAGCTTCCAACCAGACCTACAAGGGTAGAAAAAGTTCATCCCATGGGGAGCTTGGATAAGACATGAGGAAGGACTTCCTGGCAAGAAATGTTTAGACACCAGAATGAGTGTCCAAGGAAGGGTGTGGAGGACCTGCCTTCGGAAGTCGTCAAAACAAGATAAAAGCTTGCCCAACTGGGCTCATTCCAATACTGCCTGAAGGCAGGGGAATGGACTAAATGACCTCCGAGGTCCCTTCAGCTCCAAAATTAGTGTACCCTGCTATCAAGGGAGCCACCCTTTACTCTTCCCCCAAAGCAGCTATTAAGCTGTGTAAAGACTCCAACTTAAGGGGACTAAGAAAGCTTCTCTTGGCCCCTGGCCATGGGAGGGAGTGGCTAAAGACAGCCTCATATGCAGGGGACTGGGGAAGAGGGGTGGGGGCTGGAATGGTCCCTCTTTGGCCCTCTTCTCTCCTTAGTCATCTGTGCCCCATTCAAGTCTGGAGGTCCAGGACCTAGCTCCTTGGGGCTGCACATCACTTAGGGCTGCTCTGCGCATGGGACTGTGGTGTCCTGCCATCCTTACATATTCTCCAGGACCCCCCATGACTGTCTGAGTCAGCAAGGTGAACACAGGCTGACCTCATTAGCTCTCTGGGTCCAAAATGTATTCATTTTAAAGTCAGAGTGTTCATTTATAGAAAGATACAAAATTGTCTATATTGTTGGTTACACTTTTAAAACCAAAATAGGGTGTGATGGTGCATGCCTGTAATCCCACCATTCAAGAGGAGAGGCAGGAGGATTGCCATGAGTTCAGGGCCACCTTGAGTTACAGAGAGCGTCACCCCATCTCAAAAAAAAAAAAATAGACAAAAAATAAATAAGTAGCCACAAAAATTAGAGCACTTGCCTAACATGTGTGAGGCAGAGATCCTTACACTACAAGAATAAATAAACATGGGCTGGAGAGATGGCTCAGAGGTTAAGAGCACTGGCTGCTCTTCCAAAGGTCCTGAGTTCAATTCCCAGCAACCACATGGTGGCTCACAACCATCTGTAATGGGGTCTGGTGCCCTCTTCTGGCCATACACACAGACAGAATATTGTATACATAGTAAATAAATAAATATATTTAAAAAAAAAGAATAAATAAACATATACTGTAGGCCCAGATCTTGACAAGAAGACTGAGGCAGGAGGATTTAGAGTTTGACCCCAGTCTAAGCTATAAATCAAGATCCTGTCTTAAAAACCAACCATCTTCCACTAATAGACTAGGTATTGGGGTGATGTTTGAAGTGTAGCACTTGGCTGGTGGATGAAGGTGGGTTAGGGGCTTAAAGTGGTCAGCTGAGTCAGGGGCCGGCCTTCAACACTAGAGACCTTGTCTCAAAAATGACCCCAAATCTCTCAAACAAATAAACACCCATCTATCCTTCCCCCCACCAAAAAAAAAAAAACCCAAAAAAACAAAAAACAAAAACCAACCAACTCCACAGAGGCGCAAGCACTGTGTGGGATGGAGAGGGCGAGCCTGTTGAAGCACAAAGGCCAATGATGGCTCTCTCAAGGTGCATGAGGGGCCAGCTCTCACAAGAGAGAAGGCTCAGCTCTTCATCAGTCTGTTAGGGAAGGACAGTGAGGAACATCCTCTAGGGGACACACTTGGGATTCTCTCATGGAAGCCTCCTGGTACCAATCAAGGATCCTATTTTGGTTTTTGTTCCTTTGTGCTGTTGCTGAGGTTGGAACCCAGGGCCTCAAGCACACAGGGCAGCCAGCCATCCTGCTGCACTACCCCTCAGTGACCAAACGGGAATCTCAGATGGTACCAGACTTCAGCCATGCATCCACAGACCTCCTCTTGGCCAACGTAGGCACTGGTTTCAAAAGGACCCTGGCTTAACTGGGGAGACAGGGTCACTTGTTTGCTCTTGGGTGCTAATGTCCTTTTCTTTCCAAACCTCTCCTGATCACTCTTGATGATACGCCACCACATTAACGTAGTGCCCCATTGGTCCTTATCACATACTAACCCAGGCTTCTGTGCACCTGGAATGGTATTATTTATTGTAATGGTGTGTGTGTGTGTGTGTTTGTGTGTGGCCTTTTGTTGTTGTTGTTTGTTGTTTTGGTTTTTTTTAAATATTTATTTATTACGTATACAATATTCTGTATGCCTGCAGGCCAGAAGAGAGCACCAGACCCCATTACAGATGGTTGTGAGCCACCATGTGGTTGCTGGGAATTGGACTCAGGACCTTTGGAAGAGCAGGCAATGCTCTTAACCTGTTGTTTGTTTTTTTTTTTTGAGACAGTGTTTCTCTGCGTAGCCCTGGCTGTCCTGGATCTCGCTTTGTCCAGGCTGGCCTTGAACTCACTGAGATCTACCTGTCTCTGCCTCCCAAGTACTGGGATTAAAGGTGTATGTCACCACCACCAGGCTGTGTATGTGTGTGCATTCATGTATGTGTGTATCTGTAGGTGTGTGTATGTGCTTGCATGCGTGTGTGTGTGTGTGTGTGCATGCCTGCATGCATGCTCGTTAGGCAGCCCCTGTGTGCTGAGGTCTGTGTGTGGAGTCTAACTGTAAGCCCTGGGGTGATCATTCTGAAGTCCTCCTAGACAGCCTGAAGGGCTTCCAGGAGGAGGTGAGGAGCAGAGTGGGAGCTTAGGGATGGGGCAGAGCTCAGCTAGGGGAGGGAAAGCTATTGGAAGAGTTGTTGGGCAATAATGAGGTGAGCTAGAACCCCAGAAGTCTCTCAGAGTGCAGATGTCCTTCCAGGCTATCCCCAAGTCAGACCTGGGGCACGTGACAATCAGGAGCCTCGCTGGGCTCGGGGCCTCAGTCTCTCCCAAGAAGCTGACTTTTGAGACATCCTTGGACCTAGGAGGCATGACGTGTTCGCCCTGCTTCAGATGCTGATGAAATGTACAGCTGACACCCCAGGAAGAACACCGTCTTCCTGACAGAGTGTCCCCACTCCTGTTTGTATGTTTACAGGCATCAGGTGCTTGGCACAGGCAGCCACACCCAGCTGAGAAAACAACCTGCCAGTACTTCCAGCCCCTCTGCCCCTCCTCCTAGCCGTCACTGCCACCCAGACACGCCTCCACTGGCTGGTACGCCCGCCTCCTTCTCTTTTGTCCCCGCTCCCGCCACTTGCTTGCACAAACTGTTGTTTATCCACACAGGACCAGAACATTTGGCTGCCAGCAGAGGCACACATGGCCATGGTGCCACCGTCCCACGCCCTGCCAGCAACACACTCCAGCGTGCTGCTTGCCGCTGCCTAAGCTGGCGCGCACACATGTGGACCGACTCCTTCCAACACAGCTGGGCCTCCGGCTCATGCATGTGCAAGCCCCCTGGTTTTGCCTGATGTACTTCTGAATTCATGGATAGAAGGACGCCACACATTCTTCCCTCTGACCTCGGCAGGCCACCCATCGTTCGCTGCTGTGTGATCTCAGGCGATCCACTTAGCCTCTCTGAGCACCAAACAGTTCATTGTAGAATAGAAACAATAATTACTTCCAGAAGGTGAACATATGTGGCTTTCATGAAGGCATTATGGACTCTACGAAGGCTTTTCCCACAGGCTCTGAGGCTTAGGAGGGAACAGCCACCCAGTGGGGGCCATGAGGGCTGGAGTATTCACTCTTGGATCTGGTCATGGGGTTTCCTGTCTCACCCCCCTGCTGTTAGCTTTTTACGTAGACCTTATTGGCTGCAGGGCCTGGAGCCAGACTCATCACCTAGCCTCATTTCTTCTTGGGAAAAATGGCATACAGGCTGTGTGGCCTGCTGTGAGGTGAGGCCAGGGACTTGGGAATTCTGTCCACAGCTGCAGAAGATTGTGTTTGGTGGGGTGGGGGAAGCAGAAGTAGAATTTGAACACAGACCACTCCCCCACCACCACCACCACTGTGAGCCCAAGTCCATGTTTCTGTTCCATCTGCTGGAGAAACGCACTTTGACTAAGGGGCTGCCCTGCTCGTTGCAGTCACATCTGTGGGTCTCACTCAAGCTGACCACCGGCCACGGGACCATCTCCTGCTCCTGTCCCCCACCTCCCGCCCCATATCAGTCCTTAGGACCTTTCCTGGCAATAGCTGCTTTTTGGCTTTTTGGGTTGGTTGTTTTTTGGTTTTGGGTTTTTTTGTTTGTTTGTTTTGAGACAGGGTTTCTCTGCGGCTTTGGAGCCTGTCCTGGAACTAGCTCTTGTAGACCAGGCTGGCCTCAAACTCACAGAGATCCACCTGCCTCTGCCTCCCACTATCTCTGCTGGAATTAAAGGCGTGCGCCACCACCACCTGGCTCGCTTTCTGGGTTGTTGTAGTTTATTGCTTTCTTACCTTGTTGCTGTTGTTTTGTTCGAGGCGGGATCTCATGTATCGCAGACTGGCTAGAACCCCCCCTGGAACCAAGGAAGCCCTTGACCGCCTGATCCTCCTCCTTCTACTGCCTGAGAGCTATGACTGTAGACAAGCGCCACCACACCCAGTTCATGAGGTGCCGAGGGTCGAACTCAGGGCATCGTGGCTGCTAGAGAAGCTCTGTATCAGCTGTACCACACTCCTAACCCCGTTAGCCGCTTTCTTGTTCTGTACCTACGTCTTCTCCTCGCAGCCAATAGCCACCATCTTTTATTCAAGGAAAGAGGGGTTCCTCCTTGCAGGAGGGAGGGGTACCAAATGCTATGTGTGGGCTAACAACAGTCTGGAAAGCCTGGTCAGGACGAGCTGGAGAGCTTAGGGTGGTCAGAGGCAAAGCTGGGGACTGGCAATTCCAAGCAAACACTCTACTATTTAGTTATAGCCTTAGTCCATATTCTTCAGAGGCGGGATCTCACGATGTAGCCCGGGCTGGCCTTGAACTCACCAGCCTCATCCTAGCCTCCCAAGGAATGGGATCACAGGTGTGTGCCGCCCTGACGTGTCCTGGACTTAGGTATTTTTTTGCATTCTAAGCCTATGAATTAGAAAAATTCAGCTCCTTCAGTCTTACGGTGGGCCTCGGAGCTCTTGAGAGCGTAGCCGAGGCAGCAAGGAAGGGAACACCCCTGCAATCCCAGGGCTGAGGAGACTAGGGCGGACCGCTATGAGTTTGTGTGGCCTAACGAACATATAACTGAATGTCTACTCCAACTCTGCTTTTTCTCCCCCGTTTCCCTCCATCCACAAGCTCTTCCTTGTTTAACTCATTTATCTGTTTATTATTATCGATTACTATTGCAGTGCTGGGAATCAGCGCCCCACCACCACCACACACTCACACACACACACAAACTAGGCAGCTCAATTCCCAGGTCTGTTGTTTTTCTGAGTTGAGACCCAGGACAAGGTTTTTGCTTTTTGTTTTTTGTTTTTCCTGCCTTGGGGTGGGGCACTCCTGGGATTTCTCTTTTGTGACAAGGTCTTTTTTTCTAGAAGTCCTGGGTGGGAAGACTTGTTAAGACTGACCTAGGACCTTCTAGGCTTGCCTGAGACCGACCTCCCTGCAGCAGTTGCTAGAGGCCACGGCGGGGTGGGGGAGGGAGGATCGCTCTTGACTGAGAACCGTCCCCCTTCAAAGCCCGTCCCTGTTCCAACCTGGAGTGGCGGTCTGCTGCCCCCAAAGGCTGTCCCAGCACGCAGAAACCGGAAAGTTCAGGAAAGGGGGCAGGAAGAAAGTGCACTAACCTGAATAAGGGGGGTGGGGGCAGTGGGAGGAGGGGAGCAACAGGGCTCTTCCGCTCCCTTCTCTGCAGAGCCTGCCTGGGCTCGGCTGAAGCCTTAGGTTTTAAAAACTGCTTCCTAACAAGAAACAACTGCATCAATTAGTAAAACGGGGAAAATATGTGCAGTGAGTGACCCAGACTGCTTTCCTCCTCCAGCTCCGGGCTTGCTCCAGCTCGCCAGCGAGTTTCAGCCAATGTATTTCTGGTTGGGATGGAAGCCAGGGGTCAGATGAAGTCCCAATGTATTTTGCAGCACTGTTGACATTTTGCCCAGTGCCTTTGCTGGTGACAGCTGCCAGGGGAATGTGTTGGGAAAGACCAGCTAGGAGTTTGATCTGGATAGGTTAGAGGGGCCAGAGAACTCAGTGCCACGAAATCCCATAAAGTCATAGCTGTGGGGACCCAGGACATCTATGAATCATCGTGCTAGTACCTCAAAATCTCTAGGATCAAGGTCCGACTGTACCCCCACTTTGTCTTCCGCAAGACAACTAACCATAACACACAGCCATGTGTTTCACATGTGTTAGGGAGCTGAACCCCATCAGAGGGTTCAGCTGGAGGGGCGTTGTTCTCCCAGCCACAGGGAGACAGGGAGAGTAGCCAGCACACACAGACAGTTGACACAGCGCATGTCAGCAGCCTCTAATCGCTTCCTAGGTGCTGTCTCGTTTACTGAGGAAACCGAGGCCCGGAGAGGCAAGGTCACATGAAACCACTGGCAACCAGGTGACGTCGTCAGAACAGAGAGTCACCTGTCATCTCCTAGATGGGCTAAACAGGTTCTGAGAAGGGCTGGAGTGGGGGGAGGGTGCTTACTGCAGGCTCGGGATGAGAATACACAATGAAGCCTGGCCGCTGTGTGCTTTAGCTTCTCCTGTTTGTTTGAAACAGGGTCTCATGTCGCCCAAGCTGTGTCTGAACTCAGTATGGAGCCAAGGATGCCCTTGAATTTCTGATCCTCTTGAGATCACCTCCCAAGTGCTAGGATTACAGGCATGTCCCACCATGCCCGGTTCATTCAGTTCTAGGGATCAAACCCAGGGCCTTATGCATGCTAGGTGAACACTACTCTACCAACAGCTACTTCCCCTGCCCTTGAATGCTAACTACACAGTAGCCAGAGGCTGCACTCTTCTGCCTCCAGACAGACAACAAGCACTGTACCCAAGGGGACAGAAGCCCAGACAGCTGACCCCGAGTCCTGGCAGCCTTTCCTTCCTGGCTCGGTTGGTCTGAGCCAGTTGTTCTAGGTCTCATGGGAGCCATGTGGGGCAGACAGCAGGTGAGTGTGCAAGCTGGCAGATTGCCATCCTGTATGCCTTCCTGCAGCCCAGACGGTTCCACAGTTCTGGTGAGCCAGTTGGGCCCACCCTTGTACTAGGCCAGCCTCTGCCACATGGAAGCTCAGGGGATAGCCTGCAGGGGAAGATGGCTGTCTGGTGTCAGCCTGTCCCGCCGTTCATTGTTGGCTGTGTGCTTTCATCCACACCGGGTAGATAATTCTGGTGCCACAGTAGCAGCTCCTGGGACAGGGCAGACTCAGGAGGGGACCGTCCTTAAGGTTGTGACAAAATTTGCACTGTCCCCTTGGGGTAGCCAAGCTTGCTGTTTGTTGCTAAAATTCCTTCTCAGAGGGAGACAGTCAACATCTACACCCCCTCCTAAGACAAAAGGGAGACATGATCCCACCGAAGTTTACTCTGGGAACCAGTGAGTTTATTTTGCTTCCTTGCGGAGCTTAGGTGATGGGTTTCTTACAGTGGTGTGGGTGCTCCTCCCATAAGGCCACACCCAGGAGACATGAGGTGTTCCTATACCCACCCCCAGCCCCAGTCTTCCTCTGGCCCTGCCCCTAGGGTACATGCAACAAAGATAGAGTTGCACACAACAGTTGATGGAGAGCATGGATGCTCGGGTCCACCGGTCCTCTCCATTCTTCGGTGATGTGTGTAAACCATCAAGAAGTCCAGCTGGGATGATCTTTTGCAAGGGGATGCAACTGCTTGGCTTGGAGGCCAGTCACTTAAGACACTGTCCTTGCTCTATTTCGCTGTCTTACTCTGTAGTCCAGGCTGGTTTTGAACTCCCGGAGGTCTGCCAGCCTCTCCTCTGGAGTGCAGAGTAAGCATGCCCTGCCTTGCCAGACTTCCCTCTTCTGGTGCTAGGGTCAGCAGCAAGAGTCTGGGCCATGCTAGCAAATGTTCTACCATAGTGGAACGATTAAGTTAATGTGTATTGCCTTACTTGAACATATTTCTTTAAAATCACCTCAGCCGGACAATGGTGGCACACATCTTTAATCCCAGCACTCGGAAGGCAGAGGCAGGTGGATCTCGGTGAGTTCAAGACCAGCCTGGTTTATGAGAGCTAGTTCCAGGACAGGCTCCAAAGCTACAGAGAAACCCTGTCTTGAAAAACTAACTAACTAACTAACTAACTAACTAACTAAATAAATAAATAAATAAATAAATAAATAAATAAATAAATAAATAAATAAAATCTACCTTTATTAGATCTGGGTGTGGTGGCAAATACCTTTAATCCCAGCACTTGAGAGGCAGAGGCAGGCAGATCTCTGGGACTTTCAGCCTGACCTACAAAGATAGTGACAGGACAGCCGAGCTGCTATACAGAGAAACCCTGTCTCAAAAACAAAAACAAAAGCAAAAAAGGAAAAACCAACCTACTTTTATTATTTATTGCATTTCACAAAAGTAAATGCTCGAAGTCGTGAGCTCAAGCCCTTTATGTTTAAGAGACACACAAACCAGGTATGGTGGTGCTCACCTGTGCAATCCTAGCACCTGGGAGGCAAGAGAAGCAAGAGGAATTCAAGGCTAGCTCTGGCTATGTAATCTAGGACAGCCTTGGCTACATGAGACCTTGTCAAGAAGAAAAAAAACCAAAGAGTTAGGAGAATGGCTCAGTTGGTAAAGTGTGCATAAGGATCAGAGCTGAAGGGCCAACATAAGAAGCCACTGCTGGGGAGGCAGAGACAGCTGGGTCCCTGGGACTCGCTAGCCAGCCAGTCCAGCCTAATTGCTGAGCCTCAGGTCCTGGTGAGAAGTCTTGTCTCAAAACAGAAGGTAAGGGGGCTGGAGAGATGGCTCAGTGGTTAAGAGCATTGCCTGCTCTTCCAAAGGTCCTGAGTTCAATTCCCGGCAACCACATGGTGGCTCACAACCATCTGGAATGAGGTCTGGTGCCCTCTTCTGGCCTGCAGACATACACACAGAATATTGTATACATAATAAATAAATAAATATTAAAAAGCAAACAAAAAAACAGAAGGTGAAGAGTGATTGAGGAAGATACTTGTCAACCTCTGGCCTCTATACGTGCGCGCGTGTGCATGCACACACACAGACATACACCAACGAACTCCTTCCTACATGTACACACGGACACCCATGCTCCTCCCCACATGCACACATGAATGTGCAAACACACACACACAAGCATATACTCCTCTCTGCATGTGCACATGGACACACATACATACAAATAAATACAAACAGAGAAAGTGTTTTTTTGTTTCTTTGTTCATTTGTTTGCTTGCTTGCTTTGTAGTGCATGCTGGCCACATAGAGCTGCATCTCAGGTAAGACTGGCACTAATGATGTTCAGCTGGATTGAGTTTCATTGATAGTCACGTGTCCCCGTATCCCATGGTGTTCAGTGAGCCCTTGCTGTATCCCAGGCACCTGAGGAGGGCTAAGAGGACGGAGAGAAGGAAAGCACAGTGTCTCCTTGACTGAGTTTCCAGGGCTGAGATGGGGGTTCTGGAGGGCAGGAACAGCCAGCATGCTCTCAGCAGTAACCAGGACCCAGCAGTGAAAAGTCCCTGCAAAGGTGACGTTAAAATGGCAATCTCGGCAAGGAGCCTTTTGCTTGAGGCATGTAAGGAAAAGCACTCTGTGCAAAGGGAACAGCGCAAGCAAAGGCATAAGGAAGCCAGAGACACTTAGTGCTGCAAGAGTGTAGATGGCGGTGAGGATAGGCAGGCGAGGAGGTGGTGAATACCCAGGACTTTGGATTGGATTCTGTAGGTGTCCTGGACGTATTCCTATCACAGAGTGTTAAACCTGAGCTCTAGGCTGAGGGCACAGATGATAGAGGCCATACCTAGCATTTATGAGGTCCTGGGTTCAATTCCCAGCACTGGTGTGTGTGTGTGTGTGTGTGTGTGTGTGTGTGTGTGTCCATGTTTCACATGGAACTTCAGTGCCTCGCCTGTGCCTCTGAGCCTTACTGTGAACTTAAAGACATGCTTCCCAAAGAGGTCAAGGAATTTGGCCAAATAAAACATCAAACCCACAACAAAGGCGAAATCTCAAACCAAATTGTCAGCCTTCGAGCCCTAAACCTAGCCTAAACTCTGAAAGCCACTAACGGAAGAGTTTGAGGACACCCATTAAACAAGAATCTGTGGAGCACCTCGCCTCGCCCCCATCCCTGCTCTCCACCCCGTGCCTGGTCCTGGTGTTGTGAGACAGGAAGACCAAGCAGGAGGGTTGCAGGCAGTCGTGGGGTGCCCCGTCTCTTCAGCTTTAGAAATCTCTGCAGGAGTCACGTCCCCTCGCACCCCGCCCCCCAAAGTTGCTGAAGAACACAAAGGGCCGTTGTTTCCTGCCTGGCCGCCGGCTTACTCCATTTCCCTCGTTTGTCTGCTCGGCAGCAGGAGCAAAGGGCAGCGGCTATCAGAGGCGTCTGGAGAAGGCGCTGGCCGCCTGGTTAATGGGCCACCGGGGACTTAGGCTGAGAAGGAGGATGGGGGACTCGGGACCCGGGACAACCCCGGCGGCCGCGCCCTACGCTCTGTTCAACGTGCGGGAATCCTAGAAGCAGACTCAGCCGATGAGGCAATCGGGGGCAAACGTGCTCCCCGGCCCGTCTGCGGGCTCCGGGGCGGGGACCGGGTGGCAGCGTTGGCCCCTCCCCCACCCTGGGTTTCCAGGGTCGGCTGAGGAGTACCCAGACCCTTGAGCACACGGGGTAGGGTTGAGGTAGGGGTAGGGTTGAGGTACGTGAGCACGCATGCCTGAAGCCTCCCCTTGCAGTTCAGCCCTTCTAACTTCATTCCCCAGGCAACCGTTGTTCTGTTCCGCTCCAGTCCCTCCACCCCCAGAAGCACTGACAGACACACCCGGACAGGGTGCCAACCCGCAGACACACCTGGGCAGTCCGACGTGGGCGCGCACGCGCTGGGGCACTTGTTTGGAGAAAAGTTCTAAGCCTCTTGACTCCCCTGTTGTCTCAGGCCTGTTGGAACAAGGACTGGGCTGCGTGTCCTTACATAAGTTAGTTAACTTCTCTGAGCCTCAGAAAGCTAAATCTGCTGAGCAGGGAGGATGGAAGTTATTATTAGGTTGTCGTGGGGATTTAAAGATACTAGTGGGGTTAGAGAGACAGGAGTGAAGAGCACTGGGTGGTTTTCCAGATGACCCCAGTTCAATTCCCAGCATCCATATGGCAGCTCACTAAGGTCTGCAATTCCAGCTCTTTTCTGGCCTCTGCAGGCACCAGGCATATACGTGGTGCACAGGTATCCATGTATACAAACAAAACATGTACATAAATAAACAAATAAAAACTTGAACAGAGTGGCTAGCGTGTCAAGTCCCATTATTCACGAAGACTCACTCAGCACATGATGGGATAGCTTCCCTGAACTGAACTGATGCCCACGGCCCCGTTCGTCACTGAAGCAAGGCTGTTCCCCACTTTTCCCCTTTCGATTTATACTCATAGAGCCTTCTGAATGAAAATGAGGACATGAGGGCTGGAGAGATGGCTCAGCGGTTAAGAGCATTGCCTGCTCTTCCAAAGGTCCTGAGTTCAATTCCCAGCAACCACATGGAGGCTCACAACCATCTGGAATGAGGTCTGGTGCCCTCTTCTGGCCTGCAGGCATACATGTAGACAGAATATTGTATACATAATAAATAAATATTTAAAAAAAAAAAAGAAAATGAGGACATGATTGCTCCTAGGTGTGGTTGGGGAGACCGGTTTTATTGTAGGTATGAGGGGCACAGAGAGGGGTATCTGGAAGGATCCAGACGGAACTGGGCAGTGATAGGAGAGAGGCAGGGAGACCAGGGGAGACACGAGGAGAGAGGGCATAACTGGGCCAAGGGGGGAGTTGAGGACAAAGAGGCCAAGAGGACCAAGGGAGTGCAGGGCCAAAATGACTGACTGAATTACTTAGGAATCAGAAGCTGGGGGAAGGGAAGCCCCGCCCCTGTCTGGAGAGGTTTAGGGTAGGGGGCGGGGTGAGAAGTGTGGGAGGAGTCACAGGTACCCAGTGAGACTTGTTGGGTGGGGGGTTTCTTTAGGACCAGACATTTTCTGCTTTAGAAAAGCCATCTGAGCCGTGCTGTGATGGTGCAGACCTTTAATCCCAGCACTTGGGAGGCAGAGGCAGGAGGATCTCTGTGAGTTCGAGGCCAGCCTGATCTACAAGAGCTAGTTCCAGGACTGCTGGGACTGCTACACAGGGAAACCCTTTCTTGGGGTGGGGGGAGAAGGAGAGAAAGAAAGAGAGAAAGAAAGAAAGAAAGAAAGAAAGAAAGAAAGAAAGAAAGAAAGAAAAGAAAGGCCATCTGTTGACCCAGGGCTTGAAGCTAATTTCCTTCCTTCCTTCCTTCCTTCCTTCCTTCCTTCCTTCCTTCCTTCCTTCCTTCCTTCCTGCCTTCCCTCCCTCCCTCCCTCCCTCTCCTCCCTTCCTTCCCTCCCTCCCTCCCTCCTTCTCTCCCTCCCTCCCTCTCCCCCTCCCTCTCCCCCTCCCTCTCTTCCTTCCCTCTTTTCCTTCCCTCTCTTCCCAGATCCCTGTGAGGAAGACTGTTTATTTGTGCTGGCAGCCTAGGGTCATTGCCCAGCACCCCTAGCGGTACTTGCAGCCTGCCCGCCTGGGCTGATGCCAGCTCTAGCCCCTGACTCATTGCAATAAAGCCCCTTCCTGCCCGTCTCTCCATCCATGCAACAGGGACCGGAAGCCTGCTCTCTTGTGTCTCCCGGGACTGTTGAGGATGAGTCAGATACCGGGTGGGGAAAGCCAGAGAAGCTGAAAGAGGCTCTTACCAGAGTTGACTGGCTAGCTGATGCAAGGTTTGGGTTTTTCCATGGAACCTAGTGCGTGCAAACAGGGATGGTTCCCAGCAAATGCCAGAATCCCTGTTCCCAACAGACTTCCTGGGGTAAGGACTGTGATGCCAGGGCTCAGCCCAGGCTGCTACCCCTAGCTCTGTGACCGGAAGTATGCCTGTGACCTCTTAGGTCTCCTGCCTCTGATCTGTCTGGATGGTGTGTTGCCTGATGCTATGAGGTGCTAGGCCTTGATCCTCTGTGCTTCCCAGCAGGGGTCCTGAGAGGCCCAGGGACCCTGAAGGAGGGAGGCGGGGTAGGACCACAGTGCCTTAATCAGACACTTGACCCATTCCATAGTCCTCAGGCATGAAGTCCATGGGCTAAATGCAGAGAGTCAGAGATTAATGTCCCCTCAGACGACTCGGACATGACTGACCCCTTCCTGGAGCCTATAATGCACAAGGGGCTGTCCTCAAATGTGATCCAAGTCTGAATCCTCTTACCAGTTCGTGTCTCGGGCCTCTGTTCCTTGTGTAGGGTGGAGACAGCAATGCCAACTCAGAGGGCAGACGTGAGGGAGGGAGGGTGCACCTACAATCCCAGTGCTGGGGAAAACGAGGCAAGAAGGTCATGAGTTCAATACCATCCTGAGCTATATAGTATAGTCATTGTTATTGTAAAACATCTCCTTCAGAACCAGTCATTCTGTCCCCATCACAGGGGAGCCCAGGCAGGCTCTTGTCATAGGTCCAGGAGGTGGCAGTGAGCCCTGACATCTTCAGGACTGTATATCTTCCTCTAAGGTTTCCAGTTTCATCACGTGAGCTTTTCTGGGAAGAGCTGCTCAAAGTCAGTGTGAGTGACCTGCATGGTCTGTGACCGGATGTAGACGGGCAAACGGAGGCAGGGAGAGAAGGAACAACTTGTCTCAGGTCACAGGGACAGGATTTGAACCTAGATCCTCTGAGTCAGATGGGGTAGCCCACAGGTTCCAGACCATCTCGGTTTCACTCTGGTGAAAATGGTCCTAACCATCCTTGGCATCGGGAGTGTGGCTTAAGAAAGGTAGGGGAGTCCACAGGAGGTCTCTGTGCTGACCAGGGAAATAGAGGCCCACTTAGAGGGGGCTGGGTCTTAGGAGGAGAGAAAATGACGGAAGACAGTGATAAACACGAGGGTCGAGTTGGTGTGTGTCCATGTGGATGGGCAGGAGAGAAAGTGGTAAGGCAGAGGGGCTTCAGGATGGGAGTCCATCTCTGCCAGCCTCGCTGGGGCAGAGCACTCTAAGGTGCACCCCCAGTGTCCCAGGCCTGCCTGCTTCCAGCTCCTCTCTTCTCCACCCTGTGCCTCAGTCTCTTCAAGGCCTTATACTCAGCCCACCTGGAGCCAGAAGGATAGGGGTCTGGGTGGGGGTGGGGAGCACCAGAAATTGGATTCTTGCCCAGGCAGCTCTTTGGCCATCTTCCTTTGTCTGGGGCCTGGCTATTTTTAGACGGTTCCCTCCCGCCCCTCTTCTCTCTGCCTCTGCCAGCTGAGGGAGGAAATGACTCACCTCAAACCCAGACAGGTAGCTGCAACCCCCATGGGCCCCCAGCAGGCTCTGGCTGCTGCAGCCCCAGGGTGGCCCTGCCACCAGGCCCTCACCCAACCAGCCCCCTTCATCTCCCAGGGCCTAGGGACAGGACTGGTTTCAGCCAGTGGAAGGCAGGGTGGGCTTGCCAGCAGGGGTAGGTGGGAAGATTCCAGAAACTGTGGCTGGGGTGGTAGAGGGCCCCTGTCAGTGGGGGGAGGGGCGGGAATAACAAGTCCTGGTGACAAGCTTCTGCCAGACTAGCTTGGCCCCAGGCTGCTTCCTGGTACCTCAGGGCTGGGCTATAAATTGGGGTGAGGGGTATCCAGGTTGAGTTCCTTTTCTTGGACCCCAAGACTCCTGACACAGAGGTCTGTCCTCTGAAATCCCTCCCCAGGGGACTTGTGGCCTTGGACTGCCAAGTGAGGGTAACTCACCTCTTTGTCACTCACAAGATGACGAAGCTCTTTCTCTTTTGTCCAGAGCTGGGTAACCCAGGCAGCTGCTCTGACACACCTGAGCCAGGTGACCCTGGCAAGTCCCTTCTCAGGGCCTGTGTCTTCACTGTGGGGTGAGGTCAGGTCTTTGCTATTTATTTCCTTATGAGCCAGGGTTTCACTATATATCCATGGCTGGCCTGAGACTTTTGATATAGGTAGACCAGGCTGGCCTTGAACTTGTGTGGACTCTCCTCTCTCAGCCTCTCAAGTGCTTGGGTTATAAACAGGAGCCACCACACCTGAAGGTCTGTTTTTTTGAATTACATTTATTTATTTACTTTTATGGGCCTGGAGAGATGGCTCCGTGGTTGAGAGTGCTTACTGCTCTTGCAAAGGTCCTGAGTTTGTTTCCCAATACCATGGAAGGCGGCTCACAACCGCCTGTGAGGCCAGCTCCAGAGGACTTAACATCTCCAGCCCCACAAGTGCATGTACTCATATGTACATACCCACACACAGGCACACATGCTCACACATAATCAAAAATAAATTTTATTTATTTTTTAAACACAGAGTCTCACTGTATAGCCCTGGCTGCCCTGGAATTTACTATGTAGATGAGACTGGCCTTGAACTCACAAACAACTCCCTGCCTCTGCCTCACAAATGTTGGGATTAAAGTTGTGTGCCACCAAGTCCGTCTTACAAATACAATCTTTTGTTTGTTTGGTTGGTTTTTCAAGACAGGGTTTCTCTGTGTAACAAGTCTGGCTGACCTGAAATTTGCTTTGTAGACCTGCTGGCCTCGAACTCACTGAGATCCACCTGCCTCTGCCTCCCAAGTGCTGGGATTAAAGGTACCACCACTGTCCAGCTCAACATATAAAATCTTTTTTAAAAACTCATTTTTTTAAAATATTTATTTATTATGTATACAGTATTCTTTCTGCGTGTATGCCTGAGGGCCAGAAGAGGGCAACAGACCTCATTACAGATGGTTGTGAGCCACCATGTGGTTGCTGGGAATTGAACTCAGGACCTTTGGAAGAGCAGGCAATGCTCTTAACCATTGAGCCATTTCTCCAGCCCTTAAAAACTTATTTTTAAGAACTATTTATTTCATGTGTATGAGTGTTTGCCTGCATGTATATATGGCTACTACATGCCTAAAGAGACCAGAAGAGGGTGTCAGGTGCCCTAGAACTGGAATTACAGATGATTGAGGGGTGGTGGGAACTGAACCCACGCCCTCTGTGAAAGCAGTAGTGCTATTTATTTATTTATTATTTATTTTTTAGTTTTTCAAGACAGGGTTTGTTTGCGGAGCCCTGGCTATCCTGGAACTCACTTGTAAACCAGGCTGCCCTCTAACTCAGAAAGCTCTACTTGCCTCTGCCTCCTGAGTGCTGGGATGAAAGGCGTGCACCACCACTGCCTGGCAGCAGTAAGTGCTCCAAACTGATGCTCATCTCTCCAGCCCCACTACATTTATGTGTATTTTACTGTGTGTGTGTGTGTGTGTGTGTGTGTGTGTGTGTGTGTGTGTGTGTGTAAGAGAGAGAGAGAGAGAACATACTGCAGTCACTTTCCTCCTACCTTGTCAGGGAGCCAGGGAGCAAGCACTTTTACCCACTGAGCCATCTCACAGGCCCCAAGGTTTTGGTTTTTAAGTATGTATTTTAAATCGGGCACGACAAAACACACCCATAATCCCAACACTTGGGAGGCAAGAGAAGGAGGATCAGACCTAGAAGGTCAAACCTGGGGAGTCCAGAACCAATGAGATGAGTCAGAAGACAAAAGGCGCTCACTGCCCAGACTGATGACCCGGGTCTGATCTCTGGGCATCACACAGCAGAAGCAGAGAAGTGACTCCCCTGGCTGTCTGCTGAGCTGACTTCTGTCTGTACATGGTGGCATGTGAACGCCGTATGTACATGGTGGCATGAACTAATAAATAAAAATATGATTAAAAATCAGCGAACTTGAAGACAACCTGGGCCACATGAGTCTCTGCCTGAAACACACACACACACACACACACACATTTAAATTAAATATTTATTTTTATCAGTGGGCTCTTTTCAACAAAGTTCTGACTGCACCAAGGACAGGCAGGGGAGGGAGTATTGCAGGGGAGCCTGAAGCTCCAGGCTATCCCACTTCTGCAAAGGCCTTGGGCACATGGAAAACCCCTCTCTACAGAATCTGTTGCTTCCCTGAAAGGTACAGATGCTGTCTTTGTTGTTCTAGGGTTTCTGGAACCTTCTACCTAGGGATAAAATCTGGTTCTATAACATCCAACCTTACTCAGCAGCTGGCCCACCAGCCCCTTGAGTTAGTTCCCTGGGAGAAGCTCCTGTACCAATCTATCAATAAGGCAACAAGAGTCTGTGGCATCTTCCAGAGTCACAATTGGCAGCTCAAGAGAAGGGCTCCAGGGTTCTGCCCCTGGGTGCCAAGATGGGCAGCTTGTGCCTGGTTCTCTCCTGGAGGCATAGTCTGGGCGCTTGGCCCGGCTCAGGCTTTCCTGGTTTGTCTCTGGGGTGATAGCACCTGCAGGTAGCCATGGTGCAAAGTCAGAGCAGGAAAGGAGGGCAGAGGAAGGAAGTGGGGGAGCTGTCCTCCTACTGATAAGGCTGCTTATCATGTGGGCTTTGGTCAGCCTGGGCCAAGTCAAGCAGCAGGGCTGGGGAAGGAGGAGAGGCCTAGTCTCAGATCAGACCCAGTATAACGCAGGGCACAGGTCACCCAAGGTCCCAGAGGCCTGGGCACAAGCACTGGAACACTACCCCTGAGTGACATCTGGCCTTCAGGCCATCCTCCTGGGTTCTCATGACACAGAATGAGAAGCTGTAAGGGGCCAGAGGACTCTCTCCTTTCACTTATACCCCCCCCCCCCCATCCCAACTGGTCCCATGCACCTCCCAGCTGTCTGGCTGAGAACAAACCCAAGTCAACAGTTCCTCGAACTGTGTTTCATCCTAGACTGTTCCAGCCCAGGTCGTCAGGCTCTAGCGCTATTAATATTGGCAGAAGTAGGTCAGACAATTTGATCATCGGGCGTTATGATTCTACCCTGCTTCAGCAGTGATCCGGTGCAGGTTGGGCTCAGGGTCCTGAAGACTGGCTCCTGGCCTTTGAGATTCTGAACTAAGGAGCCCGAGGGCCCAAGTAAGACTTGTGCCCAGGAACCTGAACACCTGCAAGCTTGGTGGCTGACAGGGCGGCAGCCGAGATGATAAATGGGAAGGGCTGCGGGAGGATGCTGGTAATTATAATGATGACATTTTACAAACAGTACCAGCGAGGAGTGCTTTCTGTTCCTGCTGGGACTGGACCTTGACATCCATCTGGACTTTTACACATTGCTTCAGCTCCACAAAGGTGTCGGACAGAGACAGGACCCCAGGCTTCAGGGAGGGCCCTGTGCCTTGGAGGCTTGACCACCTTACGGGACATGATTGCTACCTGCTTGGTGCTTGCAGCATTGGTGGCAGCTCTCTGCTGTGGCTAGTAACAGAGTTTGGGGTTCAGGAAGTCAGTATTAGAGCACGGGGCCATGGGCTGGTAGCCAGCAGGTGGCAATGAGTGCCAGACGTGACCAGGCGGCTAGTGGCCAGGACAACACTTGGGGAGGCCAAGAACAGGACTGTTTCTGATTCCAGACATGGGTGGTGCCGCCTGGCACTGGCTGAGTGCTGGAGTCAGTGGCTGCTCCCTGGCCACTGCCATTCTCAAGTTGGCTCCTGGTCCTAATTCTCTTAGGAAGAGGAATTGTGGGGCATTTCCAGTAGGATCCTGCTTCCCTCAGAAGGTAGGAAAAGGAGAAAGATCTCTTCAAATACCCCTGCTTGTCAGGTCTACCATTTAGTGGGCCCTTTTCCTTAGATGGACACAGCTTGGTCTGAGTTTGTGGCTGCAAAGTGGCCCACAGGTGACCCTGGCAGAAGAGGTGGTGAGGCACAAATACCATGCAGGCAGCTGTCTCTGTGCCCAGGGGTCCCTTTTTCCTTCCAACCTTGATCCTTCCTCAGCTTTCTGCCTCGGCCCCCCACTGTGTAGTCACAGAAGGAATGGTGCACAATGCAAGCCTCTGTCACTCCAGGGGAGGAAGATGCTGCCAGGGAACCATGCAGATACCTCTGGAGTCAGCCTCCTTGAGCCCACTGCTGGAGGCTGGTGGGCGCTGAAGGCTGACAGAAGACTTAATCTGTGCATCTCAGCATCTGGGTATCCAACATGAGCTGCAGGCCTTCCAAGGGGCAGCGCCAAGATGCAGATGAGGGAGCCAGGCCAAAGGCAGAGAAGGCGACAGAAGCTTCAGCGTGCATGCCAGGGCTTGCAGGCTATGTGAGGCCGGGACAACATCACCAGGAGTGATATGGTCATGGGGAAATTTGGGTGATTTCAGGACGTGGGAGTAAGGCCTGGGCTGAGACCCTCAGCATCCCCATGTTGGTTCAGGTACTTATCTCTCATCCATGTTCACCAGAAAGATGAGGACAATTAGTTAAGGTACTGGAGAATGACTACCCAAAAGCCCCTAGGTCTGACCCTTGTTCTCAGTGCCAGCTCCACTGGGGGACCTCACCCAATGACAGCTCACCCAAAGCCTGAGCTACCACAGCCAATCCTGTCCTTCCTAGGGACTTTGTTTAGACCAATTCAGATGGGAGGGAAGGGCAGGGTAGGCAAGGTGTGGCACCAGCGACTCCTTTCCATAAACAAAACTGTAGCTTTGGGCTTTTGGCAGGGTTGCCTGGCTGAGTAAGCTTTACCCAGCTGCCTCCTTCCCCTGACAGGCCTGTGTCCTGGGCCCTTATTTCCTGCCCAACTGGCTACGGAAGTGACTGGAGGCCTGGGCCCTGTCCTTTGGGAACATCCTATGGCTGGAGTTTGGGGAAATGATATCCCGCTTCCCCCATTTCCCACATGGTTTCTCCTTTGCCTTACGCATAGCCCTCCAGAGCCCAGCCAGGGAGGGCACTAAGGATGGCTGAGATGCTGTGGGAGGACTTATAGGACAGGCAGGAGCTTTTATTCTTGGTGACTTTGTTTTTCTCTGACCAAGACTACTGTGTACAGCCAGTGTGATAATTACAAACTGGGGATCTGGCCTACATATCCTTCCCTGGCTGTGCCTGCTTGTTCCTCCTCACCTTCAGGCCTCTGCCACACTCCCTCAGGCTGGAATCTCCCCACCGCTTATCCCAGCTGCTCCAGTCAGAAGCCTTGTCCTCCCCGGACACACTCTGGCCTTCCCCATTTCCTCAAGAGCAGTGCTCCTGTCATCTGTGGTTTCGGTGTCTAGAATGGGACTTGACATCAGTGTCAGGTAATCTTTGTTGACAGGACAAATGACGCTGGGATGGAGCTGGCTGTGACCAGACACCGTGTGAAGTGCTTTCTGGGAGCCAGCTCTTGCTCCACACAACTGTCCCGTGAGCCCGGTGTCTGTGCCCTTCTCACGGTGTAGATGAGGATGCCAAGGCCCAGAGAGGTTAAGTGACATGCCCAAAGTCACCCAGCCAGCGCTTAAGAAGCCAGACTTGAGCATGAGGCAGCTGGAGTCCACACTGACACTAATAACTGGTTTTCTATGCTGCTTCTGGGTTTGATCCCAACTGACGGACACAGTCCTTTATAGGAGGTGGACACCCATGTCATTTTGAAGCGAGACACCTGCTAGACTGGGCAGTTCAATCCAGTTGATGTGCGTTTTCCAAGTGTTTTCACCCTTGTCCGTGTTTCTGAATTTACACCGACCACACTTGAAGACCGGGTTTGGCCTGGAGTAGTGGTTCATCACCCCTAATCCTAGCACTCTGGAGGTGGAGGCAGGAGAATTAGGAGTTCAAGGGCTACATGAAACCTGTCTCAAAATGAAAGTCAAAATCTTAAGAAGCCCCAGATACATTACCCATAATTCCCAGCACCAGGGAAACACAGGCAGGAAGCTGACTATTGCAAATTGAAAGCCAGCCTGATCTACATAGTGAGTTTCATGGCAGCCAGGGTTAGCTAGTGACTCTATCTCATAAAATCCAAACCAAACCAAACCCACATGGTCATGTCAAACACAGTGATTTGGTTCCAGTGACTGAAGAATGGTCATTTTGCTAGGCTTCCAAACAGGCAAACACACAATTCCCAGAAGCTCCTTGACACCTTCTGGCAAGTCTGTTTCCAGTTCTGGGAAATGGGCTGACTCCCACTTACAATGTGAGGCTTGAGAGGGAATTCTGAGCAGGTCCTGAACCAGTGTCAAATGTCAGAACTCCACACACCTGCCCCAGACAGCCAGGTGACGTGATTGTCTGGCAGAGATTAGGCCAGGTGCCTGTTCCTTGTCCCTCGGAGCCCCTGTCCCGGACCTGAGCAGGGCGGATCTAGGAGATAGCGGGCAGGTCCCTGAGGCCCAGAAGGGCTTTTCTTGCCACCTGACGGGGAGGAGCGGCCGGCTGAAAGCCTCTTTTTTGCTGCAGATGGATGGTGTCCCACCCCTTCTGGCTCGCTGAGCTGTTTAGTTAGTACGGGAGGGTGGGGGGTAGGAAGCTGGCTGTCCCTTCTGCCAAGTGCAGCTAACAAGTGGCAGCTTGCAGGCCGGGGCAGGCTGCGGTGACCCTGCTGGGGACAGCCAATGAGCTCCCGGGCTGCGGTGGCACCACCAGGCAGCCTGCCTGCCTTTGGCTGGCGTGCAAGCGGGAGGGGCCTGGGCCCGCCACTCAGGGCTGGCAGCCCTGTCTCCGGGAGGCCGGGCAGATCTGCGGCTCACTCACCCTTGGAGCCTGAGGCTGCCTCAGTGTTAGCTTTTCCCACCTCCCAGGGAGAGGAGACTGTGGGAGAGAAGATGGTGGACCAGAGATGGCAAGACTCACTTGGGAATTTCCCGCATGTCCCAGATCAGAAGTGGGCTCCAGCCCAGGCCAGTGACAGGAAAAACAAGTGTAAAGGGGTGATGGGCAGGTCCCCATCTAGGATTGATGTCTGGGGCACCATGTTCTTCAAACCCACAGTCATCTGGGCTCCATATCCTTTGTCTGCAGCTCCTGAGGAGCCGGATGGATGGTGTCCATAGCAACTGGTGGGAGCTCTATGCCCCAATCTCCTGCTCAATGCATACCCACCACTGCCAATGACATAATAAACATATATTTATAGATGTACAATATCAGAACTCTAATTCAAGAATACAGCTTCTCAGGGGATCCTTTAGGATCTATGTTCTTATTGCACATGGCTCAGCCCCTCTAGGGACAGGTACCAAGACCAGACAGTTGGGATGGTGGAGGCAGAGCACCAGGACCACTGTGGGCAGGGTACTCTGGTCTGCGCCCAGTTCTCATCATCTCTCCGGGCCAGGGTGGCCACTTCATTGCAGGGTGGGACCTTGTTTTAAAAAGAAACCAGATTTGACATTCCTAACCAAACTTCCTTTACCAGCAAGAATCCTATTTGTTAGGGGTTGAATTATAGAGAGAGACCCTGGGGGGACAGATGCCACCTCTGGGCTGGCAACTTGGGGAAGTAAGGCTTTGGAAGACGGCAGGTGCAACGCCACATCCACCGCCACAGGAAAACCGAGAAATGGCGTTTCCCAAAGGCCCATGATAACCGTGGGAGTAGACTAAACTCCCTCCTGCCCTGGCAGCAATGGCTGCTTTGAGAAAATTCCGCATCTGAAGGGGAAAGCCATTCTGGTTGTTGTGGATTCTTCATCCAGTGACTAAAGGTCTGGTAGAGTCCACTGTGGAAGTAGAGACAGGTGCCCACAGGCAACGGGCTCCTCTTCACAGGCTCGGCTGCACCTGGGTCCTGGCTCAACTCCCGGATGAAGAGCCTTCTGGAGTTCTTGGTGCACAACTTAGAGAGAACCTGTTGGCAATGGTGGAGCTGTGCCATGGCACCTGTAAGGCAAACCCACCTGGGGACTTGGGTGGGGAAGAGGTATGGGTAGGGGGACTGGCTGCAGGGCTCCTGGGCACTAGGGCTGAGAGTCCACCTGAGGCTGCCAGGAGGAGGCAGCGTGAGGAGCTGGCCTCACACCAGTAGGGCCATCTGGGGTCTCTGCCATGGCCCAATACTGACCACCTATCTATCTCCAGGGGTACCTTTCTCTGCCCCCAGCCTGGGCCCCCTACCTTACTTAACCTTAAGCCTGGTGACCTTTGGAAGTTTCCTATGGATTTATACCACCATGATTACTGCTGCCATCAAAGCCAGGCTGGGGCTAAGGGTGACTGACGCTAAGAGCATCTGACTTGACTTTCCGTGTGTGGTAGGCACGGCTACTGTCTAACTTTTGAAAACCAGGCTGCCTTCTTACTTAAACAGACCTCATTTTCTAAAATATGGAAGAAATCAACTAGACATCTTAACCCAATCCCTGCAGTTAAAAAAGACTTTATATATATATATATATCTTTATATATGCCTATTTACATATAAATAGATATATATACATACGTATGCATTTCTAAATTACATTCTCTGGAACTCTCTCCTCTCTATTCCTTGGCCCATGTGCTCTGCCTGGCTTCTCCTGTAAGGTGACTGGTGCTGGCTCCTGGGAGGGGGGGGGGGAGGAGAGACAGTGGGGAGTCCCCTCCCCCAGTCCTTCCCCACAGACATTTGCTGCAAGTTTTACATTCTACTTTCGTTGCCATGGTTTCTGTATCCTAGGAGCCAGCGATGTGGAGCTTCTTGCCAGCCTGGGAGGGGAGGAAGCAGCCCTGCAGCAGGCTTTCTTTCTTTCTGCCCGTCCTAAGAGCTTTCTGCAGTCACTGCGAGAGAGGGCAGCTGGGCGGTGTTCGGCCTCTAGTTCCACTTTTTTTCCTGTGTCTTTCCTTAAATATATAGTCCATCACCTTGGCTCAGTGTGTGTCACCAAAAATTCTCCAGGGATTTCATAGTCTGGGGAAAAGAGGGAGACAGTTAGGTGAGCAGCTGTAGCAGGCACCTCCAGCTCAACCCCACGTGCGAGCAGCTGGCCCTGCCCAAGCCCTGTGCCACCCGTGTGATGAGCTGCTCCAGAGCTGACATTGGCTAGCGAGTGGCCTTGGAGCACTCTGCAGCTGGCTGTGTGTCAGGGGACACAGACAGAGGAGGGGGTAGGCAGGGTACCTATGCAAAGAACTGGCTCTGCCCACACTCTGCTGGGCTTGAGCCAGGCTACCCACTCCGGGCACTGGGAACTGAGCCCATAGCCCACTTGCTGGAGAAGGGGTGGAGGGGGGTGGGGTGCCCGTTAATAGTAACTTTCACTTTTCCCCACCCCTCCTGTGCTCAGTGGCTGCTTTTGACCCTGAACTTGTGACCTTTTGTTCCCTTCCTCAAGACCACAGGAGAGATGCTGGGTGGGGCCGGATGCTCGCGGCTCCTAGGCTCCCAGGTGCAGAGCACTGAAGTGAGGGCCTCAGATACCCCCACAGAGGGAGTGGCCAGAGGCCCACAGCCCTCTCCTGCCTGTGGATGGGCTGGTTCATTTTGCTCCATTTCCTCCTGCCTGGAACGAGGGGGAGCTAGGCTCCCGGCCACTAACTCCCATGGATTTCCCTGTTTTCAGTGACCCAGTACTATGTGACAGCAAAGGCAATAACAGCTTAGGCTTGGGAAAGGGATGAGGTGGCTTGATCATTGGAGTAGGTAAAGGAACCACAAGGGCCTTTGCCTTTTGGGTACCCCTGTCCTGGAACCGTGAGGAGGGTTAAGGCAGAACAGGGTGACTGGAGAGCTGCCATAGGCCTCAGTTTTCCAAGGTGCCCAGGGCCTTCTCTGGAGGAGGCTGGAGGTGTCAGGATGTAAAGAGTCTCTGCCATCATTACCAGGCTTCCTCCCTCCCTCTCTCCCTCCCCCCCTCTGCTCATGACCAAGGCCAAGGCTGCCAGGAATTGCAGCAAAGAAGCAGTCCTGGCTCATACTTGGACCTGGTGCTGCGCTGGCCCAGAACTATCCATGCAGGGAGGCCTGCACCTCTGACAGTCGACTGCAGCTCGGGGTGCCCATCTTCTGTGCTCTGTGGTACATGTCTGTGTCACCAAAGTAGCGGGCCCGGTACAGCAAGCCTTCCTCTGCAAAGAAACAGGGCAAGGTCAGCACTCCAAGACCTCCTGGGGTTTACCTGCCTGAGCCCTTGGTGAAACAGAAAGATAGGACCAGGAGCTGGGGCAGGGCCGGCCTCCCAGCAGGGGAGAACCTGAAGAAGAGACTGAGCTCCCCCTTGGGAAGAGAGGTGACAGAGGCACTCTCCCACAGAACACAAGGAGGCTAGCCAAGGAGAGAACCTATGGTCCTTGTCGTATAGTCCTGGCGTCCCACAGAAAGACCAGGGGCATACAGGATCTGTGCATGGCCAAGGGTGTCCAATCTGTCTCTTACACACTCACCTCTAGCAACTACAACAGGCACCAGTGACCCATGATGACCTCAATGAAGTCATCAATTGGCCCTGGGCTTATAGCCCCAAGGGAAGCCAGGAGTGGAGTTCAAGTCTTGGCAGTAAGGCGGCTGGCACAGGACAATGCCAGGTGCTGGGCAGCACTTGAGCCGGGTTTTCCTATTCTCAGCACAGTTACTGGCTGCCCCTTTCCAGCTATCACCAGCGCTGCTACTCCCACCCTCCCATGCTTGAGAACACAGACGATTATCCACAGGTACACACTTGCACACATGCGTGCACATACGCGCAGATACGAACACATGCATGAGGACACGCATACACATACAAACACACGTATGCACACACGTGTGCACATAGGCGCAGACACGAACACATGCACGAGGACACGCATACACAAACACATGCACACACGTGTGCACATACGTGCAGACACGAACACATGCACGAGGACACG
>NC_022028.1:32769005-32771588 GCF_000317375.1 Microtus ochrogaster | reverse complement strand
ACGAGGACACGCATACACAAACACATGCACACACGTGTGCACATACGTGCAGACACGAACACATGCACGAGGACACGCATACACAAACACATGCATACACATGTGCACATATGCGCAGACACGAACACATGCACGAGGACATGCATACACATACAAACACATGCACACACACGCGCAGACACGAATACATGCATGAGGACATGCATACACACACAAACATACACATGCACACACATGTGCACATACGCGCAGACACGAACACATGCACGAGAACATGCATACACATACAAACACACACATGCACACATACGCGCAGACACGAACACATGCATGAGGACACACACATACAAACACATGCACACACGTGTGCATATACACGCAGACACGAACACATGCACGAGGACATGCATACACATACAAACACACACATGCAGACACGTGTGCACTCACTCTGCTGCTTTTCCTTCCAGCAGTTGTTCCGGAGGTTGGCGATATAATCATCTTCCACATTCCGTTCCACGGTTTTGAGGCTGGAGCCCGTGTATTCTTCGGAAAAGGTGTCTGCCACATAGTACGTGACACTCAGGTGGTCAGTGACTCGCTTGTGGATATGGCCCACCGACCTGACCGGAAACACAGCAGGCACAAAGTGGGCAGCTGGAAGGGTGATGGCCCGGTGGCAGGAGGTGCCACACAGGCCACAGGGACAGCTGGCTCCCCAAAATGAAGGTCTGCAGCGAAGGCGGAATGCCCTCTGCTGCATGAAGAGTCCAGCCTATGGAAACCCCACCTTTAGGTGCTCTGCTGAGAACTGGGGCATGTGGGAGAAGTCCTGAGGAGAGGTCTGGGAAGCTGCTCTTGGCAAGGGTGTGGGCTCTGTCTTCCCTGTCTCTAAGCTCAGGGATGTCCAAGGCCTGCCTGGAGTTCTGAGTCCCAGGTTGAAATGAGAGCACAGAGCTGTGTCTGTCTCTAAATGGTGTGTGTGAGCATGGATGGGTTGGGAGCTCATATTCAACTCCACAAGAGAAACCAAAAAGGAACAGAATGTCAGAAGAAGCTGTAGCCACAGGATCTGCGGGCAGCAAGAGAAGCCTTGACACCCAGCAGGAGCCACTGCTCCAGGGAGGCAGCCCCAGCACGCATTCTCATCTGTCTCCAGCTGCTGGAGAAGGGTTGCACCTGGCCCCAGGCAAGCTGTACTGGTGAAGGAGCAGAGGCCAACTCTGCCCCCTGCTGGCTGAGGGAGCCTGCCGGGGCCTTGGCAGTGGGCGGGCCAAGGGATCAGAGCTAAGGGCTTGGGGGAGCAGAAGCTGAGAAGCCACTGTTCCTGGCACTAGGAAAAAACAGGCATTGACACCTCTGAGAGTCAGCTCACTCACTCAAGCTGACCACTGGCCGTTGAGAGCGCGTAGCCACTCAACAGACATTGCTGAGCTCGTCCAGTGGGCGAGGTATCTCACACGTGTTACTAATTCCTCCAAGTAGATGGACGCTATTGTTTCCATTTTACAGATGAGGGAACCAAGGTTACATGACTCACCTGGGGTCACAGCTCTCAATGCAGAACCAGGATGTAAGCCACCCCCCTCTGAAGGACTAAACCCCTGTTCTTTCTTAGGGATTCAAACAGACTGTAAATAAGAGTAGAGGCCCTCTCAGGGTCAGCAAAGGTGGGAACCGTGGTGGGAAGTCATGTTTATAAAATCACGCAGGACAGTGTGTCACCTCGAGGAGGGGCCTGGAACTTCTTTGGTGTTTTCTGAGGGGTCATGAGCCTCAAAAGTCTAAGGGGCTAGGCTCAGACAGTGTGCTTCTCGACCTAAGCCAGCTTTCTCTGCTATGCGTGGCTACCTGCTAGATCAGGGTGGGAAGGTGGAGCTCTGGTGAAGACCGAGTTCCCCTACGGTGCTGGGCTGGCCCAGGGACGTGTACTCACGGTCTCGGGCTCAGGCTGTAGGGTGGGCTGGATACCATGAGCTGGCTGAGCGCTGACACCAGGATGAGAATGAGGATGGGCATCAGCTGGACAAACACTCCGAGCCCGCCCTGGAGGAAGAACGGCTGATGGTCAGAGCTCCCCAGGATAACGGCACCTGTGATGCCCTCCCTCCCTTCCCTCCCATAGTTCTCTCCCAGGGCAGAAGATCCTCCACATGGCAGCTTTTCCAGAAAAAGACAAAGCAAGCAGTGGCGAGCACATGGTGTGTGCAGACAGTCAAGAAAGAACAACCACCAGCGAGTGTCAGTGGCTGGAAGGGAGGCAGGCTGGAGAGAGACCTTCACAGTCCGTATCTTTTTTGAATTGTCACAAATACACCACCGATAGAAAAGCAGCGAATTAAAGGGTTGGGACGCAGTCTGTGGTATGCAGCTTTTCTAGCACGAACAAGGCCTTGGGTTTGATTCATAGAACAAAAACAAGACAACTAAAAATAAATTCATTATATAAAATAGTGATTTTAAAACCTCTTCTGTATGTTAGATATAAAGACATGCCTATAGCTGGGCGATGGTGGCGCACGCCTTTAATCCCAGCACTCGGGAGGCAGAGGCAGGCGGATCTCTGTGAGTTCAAGACCAGCC
>NC_022028.1:32722583-32768900 GCF_000317375.1 Microtus ochrogaster | reverse complement strand
AAAAAAAAAAAAGAAAAAGAAAAACAAAACAAAACAAAACAAAACAAACAAACAAAAAAGACATGCCTATAATCCTAACACTCAGGAGGCAGAGACAGGAGAATAGCTGAAAGTTGGCGTCCCAGACAGCCATGGTTACATAGCAAAATTCTGTCTCAACCAAAAGTAGAGCTGGGCATGGTGGCGCTCAGCAGAGGCAGGCGGATCTCTGAGTTCCAGACAAGCAGTCTACATAGCAAGTTATAGGCCAGCCAGAGTGACCTGACATACCGAGATTCTGTCTCAGAGAACAAAACTAAAACCAAGCCAAAAACACGCCCACCCCGAAAGAAACAGATGTGCTAGGCGTGGTGCCTCAGACTTATTCCCAGGTTTTGGAAGGTACAGGTGGGGATATCAAGAGTTCAAGGTTGTTTTCAACTGCAGGGGAAATCCTAGGAGAGAGGGGGAAAGAGAGGAGGAGGAAGGGGAAGAAAGGGAGGAGAGAGAGAGGTGGGGGAGCAGGAGGGAGATAGAGTGAGGTGAGAGGGGATGAGGGGAGGGATGGAGAGAGAGGTGAGGGAGAATGGGGGGAGCACACAAGCCTGTGTCCCTCTGTTTAACTCTCTTCACTTGTTGACGGCAGTGTTTGGGTCTCAGCCAGCTGCCTGTGTTGATCTGTGGCATGCCAAATGTGTCTGAAACACTGCCTAGTTATAAAGCTTCTACTCATTTTCTAGAAGGCTGAACACCCACACAGGCCTTTTGGTTCTCTCATGACGTTTGCTCAGAAAATATTACCTCAGCCTTAAGAACCGACTCACAAAAATTCAGTCCTATCCGCCCCAAGCTGTTATGCAACAGGAGTGTGGCTCCCTCTGGTGTCCCTTGGCAGAATGGCACCAGGACGACAGAAAGATGGATCCTTGGCTTCAGAGTATAATTAAGAGGATGAAGAGTCCCTTCTTTAGGGCTACCCCCCTGGTGGGTCACTCACATCACCCTGGTTCTCCCTGCGGTCCTGCCTCTGCTGGTAGGTGTATCGCATTCGGCCATTGCTGTAGACATGGACATTACCTGCAAGGTGGAAGTCCTGAGTCAGGAGCTACCGCTTCCAGACCCCACCGTCACCCCCAGCACGAGCTGGCGGCTTGTGGACTTACTGGAAGGAAAGCCACCACCAAAGAACATATTAAAGAGGTCTTCAGGGGAGATGTCAGCTTCAAAGCCTCGGTGGAAGTCCCCGTGGCCGTGGCCGTGCCGAGCAGCCTGGCTCTTGTCATCACCAAACTGGTCATACTGTTTCCTTTTCTCTGGGTTGCTGAGTACGGCATATGCCGTGCCGATGGCTGGAAGGGGTGAAAAGATCAGGCCTTAGTCGGCTGGGTGTGGGTGGGGCCCCGATACAGCAAAGAACTTGCTTCCTTTAGGTCTTGGGGACGGGGAGGGGGGGACTTAGGGGCAGAGACAACCAGACCATTGAGCAAGCGTTGGGGAGCAGCCCCAAGCAAGTCTGTAGTCTGGGCTGTGAGGAGCACTAACACTCAAGCTCCCTTTATCATTCATTCATTCATTCATTCATTCATTCATTCATTCATTCAGGGTCCTACTACATCACCTAGACTGCCAGAATTGTCCAGGAACTTGTTAAGTAGCCTAGGTTGCCCCCAACTCTTTATTCTCTTGCCTCTGTGTTGGGGTTGTAGGCATGATCTACACACCTGTTTCAGGTGTGTCCAGCTCAAGTACTTTTGCACTGCACACTCTCACCTGTGGGGTGCCCGAGACAGGGTAATACAATCCTGAAGTCAGAGTGTGACCCAAAATAGCAGACCTGAGGCCCTTTGTTGTAAACAGAGGAGCAGCAGGCGCTGCTGGGAAGGGACAACCTTCTGCTTTCTCATGGAGACTCCTGTGTGTCTGATAATGTGGCCAGGATGAGGCTGCTCTCCCCAAGGCCCAGGCCCCAGCTGCTGTTTTCTGCTTGGCAGTGGGGCCTCCTCGCCAGTGCTCCCAGGGCAGAAGGTCAGCGCCTCCCAGAGCCTGCTTCCCCTCTGCTCCCCAACTCACAGCAGTGGGCTACAGACTCGTTTCGGAGCTTACAGCCCTGCACGGGAGGACAGAATCCTCTTTTCCCATCTGACGAGGCAGAATCACTGTCGCAGGCTTCCTACTCTACCACAGCTCTGACCCAGTCCTACACAGCAAGGCTCAGTCACCACACCATTCCCGAAGGGGACAGTACCCAGGGACCAAAAAAATGCAAGGCCCTTGCAACACAGGGCTGGCACGGAGGCAGTGCACACGAGCGCCAGAGAGGGGCAGAGATGAAACTCCAGGTGCATAAAGGATGGCTTACGGCTTTGGACAGAGGTGACACACCTATTCCAAAGACCAACGGGCTCTGGGGTCAGAAGATGTTCTGTCCCCAGTGCAGGCCCAGGGCAGGTTGTGGGAGTGACACAGACAAGTGTCCTGAAGAAGTCTTCCATTACGGGGTGCCCTGTGCCTCAGGACAGGGAAACTGCTGCTAGAAGTGTGGGCCAGGAGTCTGCTCCTGCCCCCGTGTGGTGTGACTCTGGAGAAGCCACCAGAACTCTGCTCCTGACCCCGGAACTCTGCTCCTGCCCCCGGTGCAGTGTGACTCTGGAGAAGCCACCAGAGTTCTTCCTGGCTCCTCCACTGGAACCCAGAAAATGAAGGGGAGGCAGGGTTGGCACTGTGTGATTCTCTGCAGCCTACGTGGCTAGAGGTGGGCTACTGGAACCTTCTGAGGGAACAGTTATGGGCTTGGAATTACACCTGAGACTACTTTCTTCTCCCCTCCACCCTGATGTCTTGGGAAAGCTGCCTTGGTCCTGTATTATCAGACAGGAGATTAAAAACACCAGAACACGACGGGCGATGGTGGCGCACGCCTTTAATCCCAGAACTCGGGAGGCAGAGGCAGGCGGATCTCTGTGAGTTTGAAACCAGCCTGGTATACAGGACAGGCTCCAAAGCCACAGAGAAACCTTGTCTCAACCCCCCCCCCCAAAAAAAACAAAACAAAACAAAACAAAAAACCACCAGAACACTTGGGCATGGTGGTACACACTTTTAATCCCAGCACTTCGGAGGCTGAGGCAGAGGGATTGCTGCAAGTGCCAGCCCAGCCCAATCTACATAGGAAGACAAACAAACAAGCATACTAACAAACAAAACCTCAAAGACCCCAGGGCTGGCTTACCTTTGAAGGCTTCGGTGGCACCAGGTGCATGGTTCTTGTCTGGATGGAATTTGAGGGCCAGTTTGCGGTAGGCCTTCTTCAGGTCCTCGTCTGAGGCACTTCTGCTCACCCCTAGGATCTCGTAGTAATCTTTACACTGCTTGACCCTGGAACAGGGAGAAGAGCGTGACAGGGAGCCTGAGGTGAGGTGTGGGAACAAGCAGTGTGTGGCACACAGCTCAGGGCAGGTGTGGGGGACCAGAGCCGGGTCAGCTGTCTGACTCGAGGGGCAAGGGAGCCACAGGGAGTTCCTTGGCATGGGGAACTGGTCAGGGCCTGCTGGAAACACCATAAATACACTTAGGACTTCACAGTGGCAGCTGCTGTCTTTGGCCATGTGGGCATCCATTGCCTGCAGTGGCTCCCTTGCTGGAAGCTGCTTTGGAAGGACCATGAGTGTCCATCAGCCAAGGGCAGATGCGTCTTGCTGACAGCAATGGCACGCGTCTGCTCATTCCATGCACAGGACCCTGAGGAAATGCTGCTTCTGTTGCAACATGCCTCCTCCCTGGGTCTCTGGGGGGGGGGGCACCCTGGGTCTTTGGGATCCCTCATTGGCATTCTCTAGGAGTCTGCTTCTGTTAGCTACAGCTGGTGGATACAAGCTGGATTGGACAAACCACTTGGTCACACTTACTCACACTCAGCTTGCCTGCCAGAAGGTGTGAACTCGACCTCAGAAGGTCTCTGAGGTTAGCTGGTGGGAGGAGGAGGGTTGGGAGGGCCTAGTCCTGAGCGGTCCTGGCTGGTGGTGTCAGGCCCAGAAGAGCATCACTCTGCAGGGCTGCCCGCCTTGGTGGCATAGCTCTGCCTTTGCCTCCTGCCCACAGGCTCTGCTCTAAAAAGGCCTTTGTTGGGGGTGGGGGTGGGGGTAGAATCTGGAGGGCAAGATGGCCATGTCTTTGTGTGACACACAGAACTGTGGGAGGCCTAGGGCTGGTGGCCAAGGGCAGAGGAACGCATCGGTCAGCAATGTCTCCAGTCTGGACTGTCAGCAGCTGTGGTGGTGGGTGCGTGGTGAGGTCCTGGCTCCCACCATGTAGGAAATGAAGCCGGACCTCCTCCATCTTCCAAGACTCTTCCAGGTCACAGGATGAAGGGAGGAAGGCTTCCCTGGCCCTTCCCCGCCCTCCACCCCAGGGCCTCTACCTTTTCACGGCTGCCACTTGCTCTGAGGTGTAGCCCTTGGCGCTCTCTCCTCCTCCGGCCTCGCCGTTGGCTGAGGGGGTTTCGGTCCCGCCTGCCTTCCTGTGGGTGGTGTGGGATGTGTCTGTGGGTTGGGGTTGGTCACCAGCAGACTGTGCCTTCTGATTGAGGGACTCAATCAGATCTGTGAAGGAAAAAGAAGCCACTGAGGTGTCACTTGGCGGGTCTGTCCTGTTGAGCCCGACCCCTCCCTCTGTCCCACTCACCACCCTTCCAGTCTCCTGACGTGGACCTGTTCTTTTCGGGGCTGCGGTTCTCCAGAATAGAATAGTATAGATTTTAAAATATTTGCAATATTAAATTTATTAACAGATCCATGTGATTCATATAAATGAAGTAATCGCCTTCCTTATTTTCAGATATTTTGCTTACATACGTGTTTATTTTCTTTCTCAATAAGTAAAACAAACAAACAGATAACAAAAACCAACAAAAAAAGAGGAGCGGGTGTGGTGGTGTATGCCTTTAATTCCAACACCCTGAGGCAAAGGAAGGAGCAAGGGGGTCTCCCTGAGTTTAAGGCTAGGCTGGTGAACGTGGTGAATTCTAGGCCGCCAAGCCCACAGTAAGACTCCACTAAAACAAACAAACATCAATCCAAAGAAACCCCACATTCATACCCTATAACAAGCCGCTGGGTGAGATTGGCCCGGCAGGAAGATGAGCCCGCACCAACCCTAAGGACCTGAACTAGATCCCCAGAGCCCAGACGGAGGAGGACCAACTCCTGCAGGTTGGCCTCTCATTTCTGCATGCAAATCCCATACACACACAGAGAGAGAAAGAATGAATGAGAGACAGACAGACAGACAGCCAGAGAGGAGGGAGAGGAGAGCAAGCACAGTGGGGCATGGGAGCATATGCTCTGAGTTCCAGGCCAGCTAGGGATACACAGTAAGACCCTGTCTAAAACAAATAAACAAATAAATAAAATAAAAATTAAATAAAAGCACATTCAAGAATGACTAATGAATCCAACAGTATTTGATCTAGAATTCAGTCACTTTTACTGTTTTGTTGTTGTTTTTAGACAGGATCTTGCTATGTAGGCCAGACTGGTCTCAAATTTCACCACCCTCCTGCCTCAGCTTCTCAAGTGCTACTGTGCCAACTTGATGCCACCCTGATATTTCTTTCAATGTGCTTGTTTGTTTTACTATGCTTTTTGTTCTTTTAGGAATCGTTCTTTTCCTGCT
The DNA here is from genome assembly GCF_000317375.1 of Microtus ochrogaster. Lineage (NCBI taxonomy): Eukaryota > Metazoa > Chordata > Mammalia > Rodentia > Cricetidae > Microtus > Microtus ochrogaster. The sequence continues at coordinate 32,763,251 of NC_022028.1, read as the reverse complement.
GGAATTGGGATCCGCACCCCCTCCCTCTCCCAGCACTGCACCACACTCTCTAGGGCTACTTCCTGTTGTGTTTTATATTTTATGCGGTTCTTTAAAATGCTTTGATAGTGCCTGGCAGTGGTGGTGCAAAACTTTAATCCTAGCACTCGGGAGGCTGCGGATCTCTGTGAGTTCAAGGCCATCCTGGTCTACAGAGTCCCAGGACAGCCAGGGCTGTTACACAGAGAAACCCTGTCGAGAAAAACAACAAAATAAAACAAAACAAAAGAATATTAAATCTGAGGCTGGGCGGTGGTGGCTTATGCTTTTTTTTTTTAAATACTTATTTATTATGCACACAATATTCTGTCTGTGTGTATGTCTGCAGGCCAGAAGAGGGCACCAGACCTCATTACAGATGGGTGTGAGCCACCATGTGGTTGCCGGGAACTGAACTCAGGACATTTGGAAGAGCAGGTAATGCTCTTAACCTCTGAGCCGTCTCTCCAGCCCCGTGGCTTATGCTTTTTTTTTTTTTTTTTTTTCTTCGAGACAGGGTTTCTCTGTGGCTTTGGAGCCTGTCCTGGAACTAGCTCTGTAGACCAGGCTGGTCTCGAACTCACAGAGATCCGCCTGCCTCTGCCTCCCGAGTGCTGGGATTAAAGGCGTGCGCTACCACCGCCCGGCGTGTGCTTTTTTTTTTTTCTTTTTCGAGACAGGGTTTCTCTGTGGTTTTGGAGCCTGTCCTGGAACTAGCTCTGTAGACCAGGCTGGTCTCGAACTCACAGAGATCCGCCTGCCTCTGCCTCCCGAGTGCTGGGATTAAAGGCGTGCGCTACCACCGCCCGGCGTGGCTTATGCTTTTAACCCCAGTACTTGGAAGGCAGATCTCTATGAGTTTGAGGCCAGCTTGATCTGGTCTACAGAGTGAGTTCCAGGACAGTCAGGGCTACCTGGAGAAAAAAAACAAAACAAACCAAGACAACACAACACAACAACAAAAAACCCTACTTTAATAGTAAATGAATATTATTTGTGCAAAGCTAACACTAAGTCCAAGTTAATTGTTTCCTAGTCCAAATGTTTGCTTATTTACACAGGGCATCAGAATTATAAGCTGTTCAATATTCCTAGTTTAGATTTAATAGTAGTAATTCCTTTTAGCTGAAAACAGTAGTTTTTCCTTTATTATGGTAAAATAGAAAATTCACCATCTTAACGCTTTGTGTATAATCCAAGGTCACCCAGGGACGCCTTCCGCAGTTACTCTCCACACCATTTTTGAGATAGGGTTTCACGACCCTATCTCAAAAATGGCTAACTGGTTGGCCAGAGGACCCCACCTGACCCCCACCCCATCTTCCAGCACAGGAAGAGTACAACCCAGCCTGGGCTTGGTTAGTTGTTGGGGCCTCATTCTTTTTGTTTTTTTCTTTCTTTCCTTCCTTCCTCCCTCCCTCCTTCCTTCTTTTCTTTCTTTTTTTCCCAAGACAGGTTTCTCTGTGTAGCCCTGGCTGTCTTAGAACTCACTCTGTAGACCAGGCTGGCCTCACTTTACAGAGATCTGCCTGTCTCTGCCTCCCAAGTGCTGGGGGATTCAAGGCATGCGCCATCACACCCAGTTTCGGTCTTCATTCTTCTGTGGCCAGCACTTTACAGACTTAGTATCTATCCTCCAGCTCTCAATCTTACCCCCTTTAAGGGTAAAATTCTAGAGCACAGGTGATTTTATTTTTTGGTCATTTTGTAGCCCAGGCTGGCCTTGAACTTCCTATACAGCTAGGACAATCTTGAACATCCTGATACTCCACTTCTGCCTTCCAAGAGACTGACAGCCTGAGCTACCTCCCTTGGATCCATTTCCAATCACCTTCATTCTTTGCAGCCCTGAGGACCAAACACAGGCCTCACGCATGCTGAGCAAGCACCCTGCCACAGAGCAACACCCCAGCGCTCGCTCGCGCTCTAAGTCTCATCTTCTAATGTGGATTGATGCTTTGCTTGCACAGATGCCTGTGCACCACATGCACACCTGGAGTCTAGAGAGGACAGAAGGGGGCATCAAGACCCCTGAGACTGGAGTTGCAGAATGTTGTGAGCCATGTGGGTGCTGCCATCAAACCTGGGTCCTTGCTTTGTAGACCAGCCTAGCCTTGGACTCTTAGAGATCTGCCTGCCTCTGCCTCTGCCTCTGCCTCCTGCATGCTGGGATTAAAGGTTTACTCAGCCAGTGCTCTTAACTGCTGAGCCTGCTCGCTCTCCAGTCTGACCCTTCAGATTCTTTAAGTCCAAAGCAGAATGTTCAACAGACGTCCTCTGCTGGGTGGGAGAGGACACCGTCTTCTGCGGGGGTGGGAGTGTTAGCAGTCTGTCTGATTTAGTGGGACTGGTTGGGAAGGTTAATTCCTGGAGCCTTTGCTTAGAGTGATGAGGAATGGGGAAAGCAAACCTGTCCTAGGAAACCAGAGCTGGAGACTCAGGAAAATTCCTGTGTGCTCATTACTATAGTTGGGTCTCTTTGTGGTACTAGGGATGGGAACTAGAATATGGACCACTGCCGATGTGGAATAACTTCTGTACACTGTGTGAATATATGTCACTATGATTGGTTAATAAACAAGCTGACTGGCCAATAGCTGAACAGGAGAAAATTAGGCAGGAAAGGCAAACAGAATGCTGGGAAGAAGAAGGGCGGAGTCTGGAGTCCAGTCAGCCGCAGAGGGAGCAGGAGATGAACATGCCATGCTAATAAAGGTACCACCACATAGCAGAGCATAAATAAGAAATATAGGTTAACTTAAAATGTAAAAACTAGTTAGTAATAGGCCTGAGCTATTAGCCGAGCATATATAAGTAATATTAAGTCTCTGAATGGTTATTTGGGAACTGGCAGGAGGGAGAGAAACGTCTTGACTACAGATCACAATAGGCAAATGTTCTACCATGTAGCTAGTCCCTTGACCCTACTGTTATATTTTATTTATTTATCTAGGCAGGGTCTAATGTAGGCCAGACGACCATCCAGCTCTCTATGCAGCTGAGTATAAACTTTCTGCTTCCACTTCCTGAGTGCTGGGATTACAGGTGTGTGCCACCAAGTCCCAATTATTATTGCTTAGACATATTTATTTGCTTTCAGGTGTACAGGTGCTTTGCCTGCACACATGCCTGTGTACCATGTGCATTTCTGGTGCCCACAGATTCCCTGGGACTGGAGTTATAGACAGCTGTGAGCCACCATGTGGTGCTAGGAATTGAACCTGGGTCCTCCACAAGAGCAGCTAATGTTCTTAACTGCTGATCACCTCTCCAGCCCTATGGTTATACTTTTTAAACAGCTGGCCATGTCAAATCATGTCAAATCTACCTCAGTGGGGTCTATATGAGATGTCACCCTAAAATGGGATCATGGTGATTCAAATCTAAGCTTCTGATTCTTTCTGACTCAGCATCCCCAAACCCTAGAAAATGCCAAGTCATTGGAGGTTACAGTGCCCAGGCTAGAATCCCAAAACTCTTGACAGGCTCCTGGGAAAATATGTATTGAGATCCTTGTTGGGACCCAGGATACCTTGGGCCAGGGAAAAACGATGGCACAACTCAGAGCAGAGTTCTTCCTGGTCTCAGGGTGACAGCATGGCACCAAGAGCCAGACACCTTCCTCCACTATATACCTCGGTCATACCCAAGGCTGGCTGAGCACTGGGCTCTGGAGGACCACTGCCCCCAGCCATGGCTGTCTCAGTGCAGCAAACCTGCTCCATCTCACTGGGATTGGGCAATTCAAACAGAGGAGCCGACAGCAGAAATTATGGCACAAAGGGAAGGGAGGCTTTGACTGACCTCGAGGCAGTACATGGAGAAGCATTAGGAGCTGGGCACAGTGGTGCACACTTGTAATCCCAGCCACACACACATACACACCCCGCGGGGTTTTTTTGAGACAAGGTTTCCTCTGTGTAGCCCTGGCTGTCTTGGAACAGACCAGGCTGGCCTTGAACTCAGAGATTTGCCTGCTTTTGCAGTGCTGGGATTAAAGGTGTGTACCACCACCACCTGTCCATAATCCTAGTTCCTGGATGCTGAAGCAGGAGGATTTTGGAGGTTAGCCTAGGCTACACAGAGAGTTTGGGCCACAGGGTAGGACACTGTCTCAAACAAGATTAGCAGCAACCGTCTTTCTTCTTTCCTGCTTTGGAGGCAGTATCGTGCTATATAGTCGAGGTTGGCCCCCAAAATTATGACCCTCCCAAATACTGAGATCACATGTGTGCCAACATAGCTGACATGCAATGGCCATTTCTGTTACCTGTCACTGAGTGTTCAGTGTGTGTGAGGCCGGCCGGCACCACCACGTGGTCTATAAAAATTAGCTCACTTAATCACCACAGCAGCCTCAGAAGGGAGGTGGCACCACCCACCGCCACTCCCCTCAGGGAGAAGGTGCTGTGGCAGAGGTGCACAGGTCCCCACTTGTTAACTCCGTGGCTATCCCTGGCTGTGTCTCTGGAGGGAGGCACTCCAGATGTTATGTTCACAGCGGCCAGATTCAATGTGCAACTCTGCCCCTTACCAGCATAGATGGCAGTATGACCCTGGCTGATCTGGGACACTTATTGGCAGCTTGGTTTCCTCAGAGTGACGGCATCAGGAGGAAATAAGCTGACATACGCATGTAGTCTAGAGACTGACAAGGGATCAGGGCCAAAATATCACACAAAACCTGCGTGACCAATGGCCAGTGAGCAGCTGGCTGGGGAGGGAGGAAAGCTGTGGGTTGAGGCCAGGGTGGCTTAGGTGGCTCAGACCACGAGACACCAGGCATGATGCAGGCAAAGCAAGAAACCAACAGATAAAATGGGGCTGGTCCTGAAGGCAGAAGGAGGAGCTGGCTCCCTGTGAGTTTGAACTACGGTGCCTGTTTTGATCTCTCTGCAAGTTGTCTGTGGTCCAGGCTCAGCCTGCCATGTACGTCCCAGGGGCAATCTCACTAGCGATCCAACCAATGCCTGCATAAGTACTTCTCAGCAAGGACTCTGAGGCTCTCTAGGCAGTTCCGTTGGTCAGCCGCTCTCTGCACAATCAAAAGGGAGTGGGGATACACTAGGGATAACCCACAAGGCTCCCAGAGTGAGTTGAAAATGCAAGACTTCTGGTTGCTGGCAGGCTGGTCTCGCCACTGGTCTGAAGGCCTCCAACAGGCCTGCAGCATGTGATAGTCTCATCCTGACTCATCAGTGCATCCCCTGTGACAGTGACTGGCAGACAATGTGCAATGACACAAAAGAGTTAGGTAACAGGCCAGCTGAGCGCTAACCTTAGTTCTGGGTGGGCCTGGGACACCAGTGAACCACGGAGGAGCGGGTGGGCCTGGGACATTAGTGAACCACAGAGGTGCGAACCATGGTCTGGTACTTGGGATGGGAGGCATGAAGACTGCTAAAGTCCAGGGGATTGATTCCAGCCTGGGCACCACAGTGGGATGCTGTTACTTCAACAAAAAATGGGGGGGAGGGGTAAAAACCCAATCAAACAAACAGCCCTGTATGGTCGCTCAAACCTTTAATCCTAGCACTTGGGAAACAGAAGCAGGCAGATCTTCATGAGTTTGAGTCTAGTCTGGCCTAAAAAGCAAATTCCAGGACAGCCAGGGCTACACAGAAAGACCCTGACTCAAAAACAAAACACCAAACAGAAAGGCAGGAAATCAGTAAGAAAAGGCCAAAGGGGTCAGGCGGTGGTGGTACACGCCTTTAATCCCAGCACTTGGGAGGCAGAGGCAGGTGGATTTTTGTGAGTTCTAGGCCAGCCTGGTCTACAGAACTAGTTCCAGGACAGGCTCCAAAGCCAGAGAAACCCTGTCTCGAAAAACCATTAGAAAAAAAAAAAAAAGAAAAGAAAAAGAAAAAGGCCACAGGGTAACTGAGGGACTAGTGGAAGATTTACAGCTGCCAAGACCTCCTGCCCTTCCTCATACTAGGCGGATACTTGGATAAATTAACACAGCTTTTCTAGGCATTTCCCTCCTAAGAGCTGTGTGAGAAGGTGGACAGGGCTTAGCATATGGCTAGCAATTGTCACAGACTTGTTCCTGCAACTTTTATTGTTGGGCAGGTAGCTGAGTGCCTGTGGCACTCAATGTGAGTCAAGGAAAGAGCTCAGTCTGGGGACAAAGCGTGGGGCTGCTGACATTCAGGAGTGCACATGCCTACACAGGCCACTGTAGCTAATTCCTCAGTGGAGACTTGACCCTGGCTGCTTGGAGGAGCAGATGAAATTCAACAAAATACAGAGAAGGGAAGGACTGGGGACGCACACAGGGGGATGGACGCAAATGGACAACTCCACTCTGCATCCTACTGGTGGTAGAGTTCTCGCTCCCACTGACCCTAAAGGCCCCAATCCCCTCAAATCCCTTGGTGGTCAAGCTTCCCCTCCTCTCCCATGGCCTTACCAGGGTGGCCTTCGACTCTGCACAGCCCCCACAGTGAGCCACTTCACAGAAGCTTGGGTAACATGAGCTGTAGGTACTCAATCCAGCCAACTCTCCCTTTGGAAACTGAGTTTGGAAACTCAGTTTCTCCGGAAACTGAGGCTTAATTACATTTTCAAGACGTTCCTGCAAAATGTGCTACCTTCTATTTTCTTTGAGACAGAGTCTCACTATGTAGTCCAAGCTGACCTGGAATGAAAGCTCCTCTTGTCTCCTGTTGGCCTCCCAGGGCTGCGATTACAGATGTATGCCACCATGTCCCCACCAGGCCCAGCTCTTTCATCCACTTCACTAAATATCAGGTGAGGCCAGTGACCATCAGGTCAACAGATGATGGGTTGAACATCCCAGTAAAAAAGTTGGACACGGTGATGCACGCCTTTAATCCTAGCACTGGGAGGCAGAGGCAGCCAGATTTCTTTGAGTTTCAGGTCAGCCTGGTCTACAAAGTGAGTTCCAGGGCAGCCTTTTGAATGAGACCTTTTTAAAAAACGAAACACCCAGAAAAAGACAATGACTGCATCGCTTCTGCTGTGGCCTCCTGTTCCTGCCCCACAGTGCAGTTGTTCAGTTGCGGTGTCTCCCTGTCCTGTTCCCACAGCAGGAGTTGCAAGCCCCCTCTTCTCCTTTCCACGGTGAAAGCAAACACAGGAGGGTCTTCAACTCTTGTTTGAGCCCCTTAGCTGGCAGCCCCTTCACCTGCCCTTTACCTCCTGGAGATGGCGCCACAACTTTGCCCCTCCATTCTTTCCCTTCTAGTCTTTGACCTGTCCCTTTCCCCGACAATTCCATGCCTCCACGGCTATTACCTCTGTCACCTCCCAGGACTCCTCTGCTGTGGCTCTGGCTAACTTGCACTGGCTAAGGGCAGGTGTGATGCTTGGTTGTCCGCCAAGCAATGGCGTCTCCATGTGCCCCGCTTTCCCAGGTGACCTCAGCTGTGCCCATTTCCAAAGACAGTCAACAAACTGGTAACAACTGGTGCTTCCTCCTGGGCTCCCCAAGACCGTTCCACCTGCACCCCCCATTCTGCCCACCTCTTCCCATCTAGTCTTTTTGGCTTGGGCCTTTCAAAGTCACAAAAGTTGACCTCAGCCGGGCAATGGTGGCACACGCCTTTAATCCCAGCACTCGGGAGGCAGAGGCAGGCGGATCTCTGTGAGTTCGAGACCAGCCTGGTCTACAGAGCTAGTTCCAGGACAGGCTCCAAAGCCACAGAGAAACCCTGTCTCGAAAAACCAAAAAAAAAAAGTTGACCTCAATTCCCCAGCACCCAGCCATCGTATCCCACCATTATCACAGGATGGCTCTTCATCTTTGCATTCCTAACCTATTTGGGGCCATTAGCCTTCTCATCAATCTTTTAGGCTGTCTCATTCTCTCCCTCCTTCCCCTTTTCTAGCTCAGTTTTTTTTTTTTTTTTTTTTTTTGAAACAGTCTCACTATGACCCAGTCCAGGCTGGCCTCAAACAATCTACTGTCTTCATCTCTTCACTGCTGGGATTATAGGTATACACCATCATACCTGGCCTCATGCTTTTTTCTTTAAGAACAGTATCCTTTCCGCCCTTTTTGGTCTCCTCTAGCCCAGGCTGGCTTTGCTATGCCTGGAACTCTAGCTTCCAAGTGCACACATAGGTTCGATGGACTTGGCTGCCTCTCCTGACAAAGCAAACCTCTCTAGTTCCCTCTAGACAGAACAGAGGGAAAACCCTTGGTCTAGCAGGAAAGGAGCCCCAGTCTGGCCCCATTCCACTTCCTAAATTGAACCCTCTATATAAATTCCCATTTCACTTGCCTCTAAATCTCCCTACACACAATCCCTGCCCAAACCTTTTCAAACTTCCGGCCTCCAGGTCTTCTCCCAGGATGTCTTTCCCGCTCCTCCCAACAAAATAATGTTTGAATGTTGCCTGATTTCTTTCTTTCTCCTTCAAGACAGGGTTTCTCTGTGTAGCCCTGGCTGTCCTGGAATTTACTATCGAGACCAGGCTGGCCTCGAACTCAGATCCGCCTGCTTTTGCCTCCTGAGTGCTAGGATTAAAGGCTTGTGCCACACACCCAGCTATGATTGTTGCCTCATTTCATACAGCCTGCAGCTCTTCCCTCTGTGAGATAACATTATTTATGTACCCTCATTACAGCTCGCAACACCTTATAATATAATGGTCAGGAGATTATCCTCCACACCCTCCCATCCCCCAAAGCTGTGAACTCACAGGTGGTAGGGACTGGACTTTTCATAACTACACTGAGTCCTCAGCATCTAAACAACCGTGGCTATTTTTTCTGTTAAATCACTGTTATCACCAGCCCTGCAATCTTTTTTCCTCTGTTCCTTCCAGATCTTGCCAATCCTGCTCAACCACCTGGCATTAAGCAGTGAACTTTGTAGGCCAAACAAAGTAGATTCTCAATATCACATACTTTTTTTTTTTTTTAAAGACAAGGTCTTACTATATAGCCCAGTTGACCTCAAACTTGCGGCAATTCTCTTGTCTAAGCCTCCTGAACTCAGGGATCACAGGCCTGGGCCACCATACCGGTCATAACCTATTGCATTGAATAAACACTTGGAATGAACTATCCAAAACATTGAATGTAGACAATCACCTAATATTTTTTAACCATCATTTCCCTAGCCCAGGTCTAAACTAGCCTTATATCCTAGACAGTTCAGTGCAAGGCTTTTATTAATTTATACACAAGGCATGCATTCTGTCCAACAAAGACATAACAAATATCCAACAGGTGGGCCTGCGAGATGGCTTAGCCGGTGAAGGTACTCACTGCCAAGTCCACCTACCTGAGTTCGATCCCTGGGACCCACAAGATGGAAGGACATAACGGACTCTGACTTCAGTAAGTTATTTCTGATCTCCACAAGAATGAGTGAAAACACACACGAACAGCAAGCCCTGGAAGTTCACCCTGTCCAAGTTCCTGAACTAGCACAGGTGGCTTCTGCCATGCCCTTCAGGTCCTATTTCATCAGCTTTCTGAACTGCTCCTGAGCTCCCAGCAGCAATCAGCTGGAATTCTGACACCCCCCACCCCGTGCTCCCCATTTAAAAAGAGGGAACTCTCCCAAAGGGGAGCACCTTGAGCAAGTTACTGGAGCAGTCCTGGAAAATACAGACTGAAACCCTCTCCTAGAGGAGGCAAACAGGCCAAAGATCAACCTGCAGAGTCAGGAGGGAGGAAAGTTCAGGAATCTGGCTGCTTCGCCTGCCAGCACTTCTCCTTGTCCATTTCCAAACGTGGGCAGGGAAGGTGAGGGGCAGGCTGTCGCTCTTCACTTCACCCCATATTAAACACCTATGGGGCCCGGGGCTTTGCAATCCTTAGCTGTGTCCTATCCGGAGTCCCTTATTGCTGAGATATTTCTCACCTACAGAAGATATAAGGATAGTGGCTCTGTCTTCCTGACAAGATCCGTGACAGGACAGATAGGGAAAGGACCTTCTACCCTGAAAAGCTCTTGTTATCTGCATTATCTGCTCCAACTCCTTTGCAGATAAGCAAACCCGAGTTCAGAAAAGTCACTTGGCAGTAGCCGTGCTGAGTCGTGGGTCTCTTAATTCTGAACGCCTACTACGTCAATTTACTAAGTCCACTGGCACAAACCCTGTGTGTCTTTTCTCCTTTCCGGATGGCATTACAATTTTCTTTGGGAACTTAGATTACAGACACAAAAAAAGAAAGGGACAGCCGGGTGGTGGTGGCCCACACCTTTAATTTAATCCCAGCGCTGGGGAGGCAGAGGGAGGCGTGTTTCTCTAAGTTCGAGGCCAGCCTGGTGTACAAAGCGAGCTCTAGGACAGTCAAGAGCTGTTACACAGAGAAACTCTGTCTCGAAAAGCCAAAATAACAATGCTGCTACTACTACTACTAATTATAATAATGAGACTACCAGATAAAGTGAGGCGACCGGTAGCAGAGACAAGTTCACTATTCCTTCCTTGGTTTGAGAGATCTCAGCCCTAGGCTACTGAGCCGCCTGGTACTTAGCAGCCGTAGCAGTCCATATGACCCACCACCCATGTCTGCTAGGGGCGAAGGTGGGATGGGGCGGTTGAGCCTGGGATCTTCAACAATCCATCCACTCCGAAACTCGAAACTCGGCGTTCAAGAGACCGCAGGAGGTACTCCGAGGTGGAGTGGCTTATTTCGCGAAGGGTTCTCTGATTCGCGCGAATGTGTCTTTCTAGGAATTTCCTCCCTGTCTAGAACCCATTCTCCCTTAGAATAGTTATGTTTATTTTCCTGAACTATAATATTTCCCAGGCCGGCTACTGGCCCTGGGCCATCGAAACAGCTCCCTGGGAAAGGTAGTTCGCTTTCCCTTTCACGTGAGTTCACTTCGCCTGATCGCCCAGCGCGTCTCCTTCCCGGAAACCTCATATTCCAAAGGGTTCCACAAGCACTGGAGAGACTTGAGGGCCAGGCCTTCGGAGGTCTCCAGGGGTCCAGCGGCCCACAGAGGGTCGAGACCACGGAACTACGAATCCCAGCAGCGCCCGCGCGCACCAGTGCGCAGGCGTAGCCGCGCCTCGCCACCCCTCCCCCCCCTCCGCCAACTGCTCCCGTCGGTCCGTTCCCGTGTTCCCCCCATCCGTGCTAATGTCCCCCTCGGTCCCTGCGGCGCCTCCCACTTACCGCTGGCTCGCGGCGTCGGGTACAGCCGCTGCGCCTTCTCCAGGAAGCGCAGCGCCCGCTCGGTCTGGTTGCTCTGGATGGCCTTGAGGGCGATGCTGATACAGCGCTCGGCTTCATCCTTGTTGGATTCCATGGCGGAACCCGAGCGCGGAACCAGGGAGGGGGAGGCCGGGCGAGCGAAGGGCTGCGCCAGCCGCCGGCGCGTCGCGGGGCAGGCCGGCGCGGAAGGATGACACAACCCTCCGCCCCTCCTTCCCGGGATTTGTGTGAGGGTTGAACCCGGGCGGGAAGCCCTACCGTATGTCTCCTAAGACAGGGGCGTTCGGTTAGGAGGCGCTGATCCGCGCGGGATCTCTAGAGCGCAAAGCCTGAAGTTGAGCGTGCGCTCGCATTCTTGGTGGGAGCCTTTGGAGTTCCACTCCCAGACTGGTTATCGAACAGATGTTTACCGAATTCCCACTGTGGTGGACTCTTGGTGGACGTGGCATTGGGGTCACAACAAAGCCCTCTGCTCATAGAACTTTCGTGAGTGGAGAGAAGTCCAGTAAAGGGACACATTCAGATAGTGACACAGTCAAGGAAAATAGCGAAAAACAGTAGGGAGATGGGGGGTGGGGGTACTGTTTAAAATAGCTTAATATATCAGAAGCTCATTTTACAGAATTCCGGAGAAAGAGGAACACGCGACTGTCTGAAGGGAGGGTGGTTCGAGTGGAAGGAGCAACAAAATGTTGAGGCTCCGAACGGGGATTTTCAGGGCGAGTTATTGGGGATTGAGGGGGAGTTTATAGGAGTCCCTATACAATGGAGCCAGACAGGATGCTGCTCAGCCGGACCTCTCACTCCACTGACAGCAGCTTCGTGAAGGTTGTCCATGACTTTCACCTCGCCAAATCCTCCGGTTATTAGCCCTTACGTTATGGTTTGACAAGAAACTACAACAATAAGCCCCATCAAAGGTAATCTTTTTTCTTTTTTTCCCCCTTTCTTTTCTTTCCTTCCTTCTTTCTCTTTCTTTTCTTTTCTTTTTTTTTTTTTTTTTTTTTTTTTTTTACGAGACAGGTCTTTGCTGTTCTGGAACTCACTCTGTAGACCATGTTGGTCTCGAACTCAACAAAGATCCGCCTGCCTCTGCCTCCCAAGTGCTGGGATTAAAGGCGTGCGCCACCACCGCCTGTCGGTTCCTGGTTTCTGTCTGTGGTTGGCTTGCTCCATGGCTGTGGTCTGTGTCACGCTGACAGCAGAATAATGAACACTTCACTTTATGATATCCAGGAAGGAGAGGGTGGGAAAGAGGGAAGGAAAGACAGATTGACTGATCACAGATCTTCTGTAAATGGAGACTGCACTTTTGTTTCCCAGCCATCTAGACCGGAATAATCACACAAAATTATATTTATTATTATTATTTTCGAGACAGTTTCTCTGTAGCTTTGAAACCTGTCCTGGAGCTAGCTCTTGTAGACCAGGCTGGCCTCGAACTCACAGAGATCCACCTGCCTCTGCCTCCCGAGTGCTGGGATTAAAGGCGTGCACCACCACTGCCTGACTTCTAGCTAGGTCTTATATCTTTTTGTGTTTGTTTGTTTTGTTTTGTTTTGTTTTTTTCAAGACAGGGTTTCTCTGTATAACAGGCCCAGCTGTCCTGGAACTAGCTTTTATAGAGCAGGCTGGCCTTGAACTCACAGAGATCTGCCTGCTTCTGCCTTCTGAGTGCTGGGATCAAAGGTGTGTGCCACCACGCTTGGTTTAACTCTTACATCTTAAATTAACCCATTTCTATTATTTTATATTTTACCACAAGGCTCATGGTTTGTTACCTCACATCTTGCTTCTTGGGCGGCTACATGGCATCTGCCTGACTCCGCCTTCTTTCTCTCTGCATTCAGTTTAGTTTTCCTGCCTAGCTATATTCTGCCCTGTCATAGGCCAAAGTAGCTTCTTTATTAATCAATGGTAATAAAACATATTCATAGCATACAGAAGGAATCCCACATCATCTCCCCTTTTCTGTTTAAATAAAAAAGGAAGGTTTTAACTTTAATTTTTTTTTTTTTTTTTTAGTTTTTCAAGACAGGGTTTCTCTGTAGCTTTGGAGCCTGTCCTGGCACTAGCTCTTGTAGACCAGGCTGGACAGGTTTTAACTTTAATATAGCAAAATTGCATCTAATAAATCAGGTCATCTATTTTATCTTTGTTGGGATTCCCCTCTGTATGCCAGACTTGTTGGAGGTGGACCCATTGTCTTGCATGAATGAGACCCCCCCAGGTCAATCCTTCACACTGCCAAAGAGAAAAGGAAAGCAAATGAGTAAACTTCACATTGCCGGTGATGAACATAATTCACCCAGGAGCATGAATGGCTGATAAGTAACTGGATTTTCTCTTCTGGCTCCACCCCTTTCCTTTCTCCATTCCCTCTCTCCTTCCTCTCCTCTCTTCTTCTCCCCCCCCCCCTCTCTCTCCTAAAAGAGGGTTTTTCTGTGTAGCTCTAGCTGGCCTGTAACTCACTTTGTAGACCAGGCCGGTCTCAAATTCAGAGATCTCCCAAATACTGGGATTAAAGGCATGTGCCACCACCCTTTTCTTTCTCCCCTGGCCCCAAGACAGGATTTCTCTATGTATTCCTGGCAGTCCTGGTACTCACTATATATATGTATACAACTCTGGCCTCAAACTCAGAGATCTGCCTGTCTCTGCCTCCAGAGTACTGGGATTAAGTTTTTCGTCTCCTTGTTGTGTGTGTGCACACGCACAAATGGAGTTGGGGTAGCACTCATGCCTTGAAGCACGCGTGATAATCAGAGGACGATTTTAGAAATTCAGTTCTTTTTCCATCATGTGGGTCCCTGAGATCAAACTGAGGTCATCAGGCTTGGCATCAAGTGCCTTTCCCTGTCAAGCTGCCTCTTTGGCCCCAGGAACGTATTAAAATAAATGCCACGAGTTTGGGGACATGGCTGGAGAGATGACTTAGTTGGGAACATGCTTCACAATGAGCATGAGGCCTGTAGTCTGGTCTCCTGTACCCACATAAGCTGTTTTGCACAGTGGCGTGCACCCTTAATTTCAGCAATGGGGAGGTGGAGTCAGGGGATCCCCGCACTATGCTGACCAGTTAGCCTAGCTGAATGATGAACCCCAAACTCGGTGGGAGATCCTGCCTTGAAAAGTAAGGTGGAATGTGGAACTGGGGAGGAAGTTCGGCCGTTAAATGTGCACACCACTCTTTCGGAGGACCAGCGTTCATTCCCAGCCCCCTGTGGGAGGCTTACAACCCCCTGTAACTTCAGCTCCCGGAGATCCAGTGACCTCTTCTGGCCTCTGCGGGACCCTGTAGTCACGTGCACATATCCCCACTCAGGGACACATGCAAACACAATTCTAAAAAGTGGTGAAATGCCAAAGAAGCCAGCCCCTGCTGTCCTCTGGCCTCTGTGTGGACCAGCCCTATGTATGCATACAGGCACGCACACTTGCACACCTTATTTTTGGATGCTGTGAAGTTTAGGCTGGCCTCCAATTTGTGATTCTCCTGCTTTACCCTCCCAGGGTGCATTTCAGCAATTTGTAGAGCAGACTCGTGACTATATCCCTGTGGCACCTCTGAAGCCCCACACTGTCCTATGTTCCCTGGATGGTGGCAAGAGATAGTCATAAGGTAGTCATACTTCTACCAAACTTGGCCTGTCCCTTGGCTGGCCTGTCATATGTAATTATTTTTAAATTCAAAATCCTTTTGTTTCAACCTCTATCCAGGCTTCTCTTGAGGGAGATAGGGAGCAGCTACCAGCATTTCACAGATGGAAACTGACCCTGGGGAATTCATGTGTTAATGGATGAGTGGCCTTGAAATTGGGAGTGTATCATTTTTGGGGAGACTTCTAAGCCAGAGCTCTGTACTTGCCCCCTTTCCTGGGTTTGGATCCTTATGCATGGCCTACCTACGAGATCCTTCCCTCTGATGCCCTGCAGGCATCTTCATATTCTCTTTTTTAAATATTTATGTGTGTACCACGTGCATGCCTGGTGCCGTTAGAATTCAAGAGGGCTTCAGATCCCCTGGAACTCTGGGTCCAGACAGCTGCCATGTACTGGCTGGGAACAGAACCTGGATCCTCTTTGAGAACAAATGCTCTTAACTGCTGAGCCACCTATCCATCCCCAACCTCTACATTCTGAAAAATGGCTCACCTTCTGCCTAATCCCGCCTCTTCTCTCAGCTTTGCGGGGCCATGAGGACCAACCGCAACACTGTGCTACCCAATCACAAGTCTGGTCTCATCCTGAGTGACTGACAACCTCGCTGTCCTCCAAGTTCCATGCTCCATGCTTGCCCCTCCTCCAGTCACACACCTCTGACCTCACCTTTTAAATCCGTTAACTTCCTTCCAGCTCTGCAGCCTGATACAGGCTTCTAGGGGGACTTAAGGTTCACTGTGGATCCCACTGAAGCCTACTTAATACATCTCAAGAAAAATCGCATTCAAAAATGCAGGGCTGGGGGCTGGAGAAATGACTTAGCGGGTTAAGAGCACTGGCTGCTCTTTGAATGGACCAGGGTTCGATTCCCAGCCCCCACATGACATCTTAGAACTGTCTGTAACTCTTGTTCCAGGAGATCTGATTCCCGCATACATACTTGCAGGTAAAACACCAATGTATACAAAATAAAAATAAATTAAAAAATTCAGGGGTGAGCTCTGGGAATGCAGAGGCAGGCATAGCTCTGTGAGCTTGAGGACAGCCTGGGCTACAAGAGCTAGTTCCAGGGCAGCTAGGGCTGTTACACAGAGAAACTCTATCTTGAAAAACCAAAACCAACCAACCAACAAACCAACCAACAAGAACCACCCAGTCTATTTAAATAGACTCCTCATAAGTATATTTAAAACAACAACAACCAAACAAACCCAAGTCCCACGTCTTCTGCAGGCCTGCTGGGAATGTACAGGCTGAGATCAGAGGGCCAGCCAGCCTGCTTCTCTGTACTCAGGAACCTGTCACTTCTTCCTGATTTTCTCTCTAGGACGCCCGCTCCTCCAAGACCTTGCTCAACGCAGCTGATGAGCGAAGGTCACATGGAATAGTGTAAACAATACAGGCTTACCTATTACTTTTCGTGTTCTAAAGCCAGAGACAAATACACTAAAGCCTTTCCTTCTGTCAGCTGTAACCGGGTCCTTTCTTCATGGTTCTTTCTGCCCTGCCTTGTGCCGGCCAACCCCTGCGGGCAAGCTAGAGACTTTCTGCACTGAGCCATTTTGCCAGCAGGTGGCAGTGGAAGCCCACAGCTGAGCCAGTCTGGCTTGTCTCATGGTTCCCATGGGCTTGGTCTATGCAAGGCTTGCAGAGGGTGCATAGTCTTAGCATCAGCTCCTGGGACCATGAAGCCCCTCCTACTCCATGTGGCAGCAGCCATTGTCCAAGTCTCTCCTTTTTCTAAAGTATGAGCTTCAGCCATAGCTGAAAGTAGGTGGGGCACTAGAAGCAATTAAAATTTTGATTTTTAAAAACTGGCACATTCTCAAGTCCCCTTTGCTTAGCAACCGTCTCTAGGATCTCTCATTTCCCTGGATCACACTGAATCTCAGGTTAAGGAAGCCCAGCTGCTCCCCTGAAGGGCGGGCTCTTCTTGTGGGGAGAAATGACCCCCACTGAGGTCGTGGATGGACTTCTGGAGAATGGGACCATGGGAAG
Source organism: Microtus ochrogaster (assembly GCF_000317375.1). NCBI lineage: Eukaryota > Metazoa > Chordata > Mammalia > Rodentia > Cricetidae > Microtus > Microtus ochrogaster. The sequence goes on along the minus strand of NC_022028.1, from coordinate 32,746,420 downwards.
GACGAGCATGGATTCTGGGCTCACACTGCACGATGCCCCAGGCTAAGAGCAACCAGCACTGTAAGGCCTGTACTTAGACTCCAGGCAGAGTGGAGAGAACAGGGTGCCTAAGAGGCAGGAAGCAGCGGACTCAGAGGAGAGCCAACCTGGCCTCCTGGAAGGGAGGCCCTGGAGGAAATGCCACCTTCTGCTCTCCTGTGCAGGTGAAGACAGAGCTGCCAGCCCTCTTGCTGCCCCATAACCTCTGGCCATGTTCTGAGTTAGGGTGGAGGGCCACACTAAGGCAGAGCTGAAACAGAGGCTCATGGGAAGGATCTGAGGGTCCATTCAGCTCAACCTGCCCTCTAACAGCTGAGGGAACAAACAGGGAATGACCGGCTCAACAACACACAGAGTGGTAGAGCTGAGTCTAGCAGAGGCCAATGTTGCCAGGGTTCTGAAAATGCAGGTCCACCAATCGGATGCTCAGAGTCTAGCCCCAGGGAGATTTCTTGTCAGGGACTGTGAATTCCAGTTCCAAAAGAAACATTACTCCAACTGGGCAGGGACAAAGTCACCTAATGACAAGTACCCTCACTTTGTGTCCCTGTTTCAAGCTGCCACAGCCTCTGGTGAAGAGAATGGGGTCTATCACATTGGGACAAAACAAAGGGCCGGAGGAGAGGCCCAAAAGAAAGGACGCGAGAATTCTTGGGGATATTTACTGCAAACTGGTATAATTAAAGGGATATTTTATGAGTGTTTAGACAGGGAGGATTGGCTGAGCCGGGTCTGGGCTCGGCAAGCCCATAGACAGGGGAAGTGACACTGGGAGCCTTGGAGGGAAATGAGGGCACTGAGGACCATGAGGCAGCTCCTTTGACTCTGGAATTCTGCTGGGAGCGCAAGGCCTTCCTGGAGCTGCTGTGTCTGCCACAGATCCTCCAACCAGGCCTCCTGCCAGCTCGGGGCACCAGGGTCGCCTTCATTATCGTTTCTCACAGACTTCCTCTTGCCCGCCAGAGTATTTCCAAATTTGCAGTTTAGGAACAGCAGGAGGAAGAAGAGCAGGGGATGTTCTTAAGATAAATCCACAGTGAGACAGCCTGGAGAGGGGGGGCTCCCCAGGGCTGGTGGGTGTCGGGAGGGAGAGAGCCTGGAAGGGTGGGTGCTCCCCAGGGCTGGTGGGTATCCGGAGGTCTCCCTGCATTCTTTATCCATAGGGCACTAGTTGAAGGAGTTAAAGTCTCCACTTTGAAGACTTGTCCATGTTTTTAAAAACCTTTGATCTGGCAGCCAATTTGAAGTCTAGTAGCAACTGACTGGGTCAGGGAAGGGTGAAGAGGGAAGCCTGCTGAGCCCAGAGGTCATTCCCAGAAAGAGGGGGGGCACTACTCCCAGAAGCAGCGGCAGCAGCATGAAGGGCTGCTCCAGGGGTCCAGGTGCTAGGGTGCAGGCAGTGAGACCCTATTTGGGCAGAGCAAAGTCCCAGGCAGTTTCTTGGGCACATTTCCACATAGCCTGCATGAGCCGGGTGAAACCCATGTCCTTGGGCTTCTCCAGGCCTCTCATCAGCCGCTGCTTCATGATGGAAACAAACTCCTTATTGCTCAGCTCCCCATTGCCTGGAGGGTGAGGAAAAACAGAGGTGTAAGTAGAAACTCCAGGAGAAAATCCCATCCCTCACACCCCGCGGACCCCGTGGGCCCTGCAGCCCAGCACACACTCAGCCAAGTTCATCTCTTGGCTTAGGGTGAGCTGCTCTGTCCTTCTAGTCACTGACACTGAGACTAGAGCAGAAGTCAGGTCCTGTGTGAGGACAGGGATGCATGAGCTTTGTGTGTTGGTCCAGGGAACGCTCCCAGGGTGTAGGAGAGACACGGGCCATCAGTGGTGGGGTAAATGCTACCATGGTGCAGACAGAGGATGCTGGGGTGCAGGGGAGCTGTGTGGTTGCTGGAGAACTTCAAGTAGCAAGGCATTAGGACCTCTCGGGGTGTCGACATCTGGAAGGTGTTGCCGCTGCCCTTTGCCTGGCCATCCTACTCTGCTTAGCCTTGACCCTGGGCTTATACGTCCTCCCCAAGCAGAATCTGACTCTCTCTCTCTCTCTCTCTCTCTCTCTCTCTCTCTCTCTCTCTCTCTCTCTCTCTCTTGTTGTTACATAATGAGATCCCATCTCAACATGACAAAACAAAACAAAAACTAGAAAAACCCAAGGAAGTGGAAAACACAAACTGGGGCCCAGGGTGGTATCTTCAAGCTCACAGGGCCAAGGCCAAGCTGCTGCATAGACAACAGTCCCATTATAAACAGGGTCTGGGAATACAGCGAGGCCCGGCTCACCCTCCACACCCCACAGGACCCCACTCACCGTCGCAGTCAAAGAGTGCAAACACCACGTCACACACGTGGTCTGAGAGCTCCACCTTCGCCACTGTCCTGGCCACCTGCTGCATGGTCACTGAGGGGAGAAAGATGCTCGGTTAGCGCTGACAGATACCTCCACTCTCCTTTCTCCAGATGGGGGCTAACCCACGCAAAACTTGGCGACTGTATTGAGGTCATATTTGAGGAAATGAGGTCATCTGTGGGGGTGCACATCTGTGATTGCAGCTGGTGAGGAAGAAGAGTCAAGAATCTGAGGGCGGCAGGGCTATACAGTGAGAACCTGTGTCAAATCCAAAACCAAAGCTCAAGACCATGTCAGGGCACTGAGACAGCCTCGAACTATCCAAGTAGACCATGTGTGTGCACAGTGACGGAGGACCTGGGCAGCATGTGCCAGGCCTGGACTCGAGTCTCAATGTCCAGCAATAAGGAATTAAAAGAAAAAGAGAGAAAGAAAATAAGAAAGAAAATGAGAATTGAATTTTTATTCAAGACTCCATACCCTTATACCTTAGAGTCTGCTTTTTTATTTTTGTTTTTTTTTGAGACAGGGTTTCTCTGTGTAGCTCTGGCTGTCTTAGAACTCACTCTGTAGACAGGCTGGCCTCGAACTCACAGAGATCTGCCTGCCCCTGCCTCCCAAGTGCTGGGACTAAAGGTGTGCACCACCACTGCCTGACCTTCAGGGTCTTTTCTTTTGTATTGCTGCTACGTGTTAGAGGCATGAAGTAAACAAAGGACTCCTGATTCTGAGCAGAGCGTGTGGTACAGGACCCCAGCACTCAGGAGCTGAGCAGGAGAAACAGAGTCCAAGGCTAACTGAGCTACACAAAAAGACACTGTTTCTGCTATACACTTCTCTCAGCTGTAGTCCTGGAGAAGCAGGGCATTCGGCCTCACCAGACCAACACACCATTTTTTTTTTAACCTCAGTAGAGAAGCTCTCTTCTCTTGCCATTTTCCTTCCCTGACATTTACGATGAAATACAGCAATCATGTGGAATTGGTTTCCCAGGAAAGACAAGCCAGGAAGAAGTAGGCAATTTCCGCTGTCATCCCTCTCACGTGGCCTACCTGTGGTTATCAATCACATTACTGCCTACGGGTCAACCCCAAAGTGAAGTGAAAATGAATGAAAAGAGAAGGGGCTGGAGAGATGGCTCCGTGGTTAAGAGCACGTACTTCTCTTGACGAGGACCTGGGTTTGAGTCTTAGCATCCACATGGTGGTTCCCAAGCATCCATGCTCTAGTCCCAGGGCATCGGAAGCCCTCTTCTGACTTCCTTAGGCACCAGGGGCATACAAGATACCCATATATACTTGCAAGCAAGACATTCACATACATAAAATAAATTAAGAATAAGAAAAATGAAAAGGACGGAGTTCAGTGTATGGACTAACTTGTGCAGCCATTAGCTTAGACTCCACAACAGCCCGTGGACCAGCAATGGCATCTGTGTCCTCTGCTATTTCAGACGTCAACATCAGTTCCTCTCACCAGTTTGCTTTCTCAATTAGCATCTGTCACCTCCATATACATCCAGTACCCTGGCCCCAAGGTCAGCAGACACATACCATGGTGGGACAGAGCCGAGCAAGGTGTCACTGAGACAGGGTTTTCTGTGTGGCTCCACCCTGATGGAGTCGCTTGACAGTTTAGGGTTTACTTCTCTCATATTCAAAATCAGACGATGCCACAAGGGGGCTGTTGAGGTTGCTTGGCACACAGGGGAGTCTTTTTGGTGTTTATTTTAGGGTGTGAGGGTGACGAACGGGGTGGAAGTATCTGGAAACAGCTTAGGCTCTTGCATGGCTTTGCCTCCTCATTCAAAACTTAAAGCTCAAGGGGAAAAGGGCTGCTCAGGAAGGTGGGAAGCACCAGGGGGACACCTTGGCCACGGTTGAGATCACCCTTGTTCCCAGCCTGTGACTTAGAGTGAAGGAGGCCGATGTTTTTTTGGAACAAAAAGATTTAGGCAGAAGTGTCTGTGGTAAGTTTTCATGTGCCATGTGTTGGGGCTGGTCAGAAGTACAGTGCCAAGCTTGAGAAACTGAGTCTTGCAGGGAGAACTTATGGCTGCTAACTCAACTGAATGGAGAAGAGGGAGGAAGATGAGGAGGAAGACAAGAAGAGCAGGGGGAAGAGGAAGAGGAGGTCAAAAGGCAGTTTGTAAGGAGACTAGGAACTGCCAAGGGAGCTAAAATGACAAAAGCTGGTGGAGACATCTCCTAAGGTTTGACTTTGGGCTATCGCTCAGGAAGAACGGGATGAGAGCGGGTGTTCTCAAACACTGTTACCCACTGCACCTCCCTCCACGGCCACAGAGGAGTCCTGCGAGGGGCCTGAGAACCTCGTGTGTGCTGGAGTGTGTTTTCTGCTGGCCGTACCACTTTCTGCACTTTACCTCAATCTCGTGTTTCATCCGCTCTGACAACTGCCTTCCTGCTTCGCTCCCGAGTCTCCGTCCTCTCAGGGTAGAATGCCTCGCCAATCTTGTTCTAAGACTCGTCTATCTCCCATGCAGACAGCACTCTGCTCTAATAAACCAGTAAGCAGTATCCCAGGATGTCAGTGAGAGCTCTTGACAGTTTCCATCATGGAGCTCATTAGGCTGGTATTAAGTGCTTGGAGAATAGGGACTCCCGGAGGCTGCAGCCAGAACATTTCCTTACAAAGGCTACCCCTCACAGGGCGGTCACAGATCATGCCCCATCCCACCTCGAGGGGGCGCTAATGGTCTGCGTACTACAGGGCTAGCTAAGGCACTGTGGCTCCCGGGGATGGGCACAGTCTTGCTGGGGTGCCCTTTTCACAGCACAGGATCCTTGGAGAGGCCCCCAGGGTATGAATCACAACAGGACAGAACAAACCAACTCGCTAGTGAGCTGTCAAGTTGGGAGCTCTTGGGACAAGTGGGATGACAGCAGATCACAAGCCAAGTGCTTGGCAGCTGCTCTGGAGAGCAGGCTCATTCACACTGTTTTCAGCCTGTCTGAATCACACTAATTAAACCACAGTGAGGAGAACTCCCCCCCCCCCCCCGCGGACCTTAACTTTCCTGGGTCTGTCTGCTATTGGTACTGCACTCTCGGCTTCCCCTATTTGGTGACTGTGATTCTGAAATACATACTTGGTCTCTTGTGATCACTAATTTCCATTGGCAACCTGCTGATATTTAGAATCACCATGGAAACAAACCCCTGTGCATGTCTGTGAGGATGTTACTGGGTTGAGATGAAAAGGTCCATCCCAAATGTAGTCAGTATAACCCCCTGGGCTGGGGTCCTGGACTAAAGAAAAAGGAGAAAGTGAACTGAACACAAATATCTACCCTCTGCTTCCTGATGGTGGAGCGAATGCTAGCCCAAGCTCCTGGGGCCACGCCTTCCCTGCTGCCACGCCTTCCCTGCCACCACCATGCCTTCCACGGAGACACCACGCCTTCCACGCAGCCAACACCTTCCCTGTCACGATAGACTGTACCTTCAAGCTTAGCCAAAGTCAAGTCCCACCTCCCTCTCCCTGCTTTCATTTTGCGTGCGTGTGACTGTGGTCCATGCAGAGGGTGACGTCACGATGCTGAATGTTCTGCTCCATTACTCCCTATTCTCTCGAGGCCAGGCCTCTCAGGAACCTGGAGCTAAGCTGGTGGCTAGAAAGCCCCAGCAATCGTCCTGTCTCTGGCCTCCAAAGTCCCGGGGTTGCAGGTGTATGCCTGGCCATGCCCAGACAATTTATAATCCAGGTCCTTTTGCATGCACAGCAAGTGATATTACTCACTAGCCATCCCTCCAGCCTCTTAAGTGTCTTTCGACAGGTATTCTGTCACACAGATGAGACAAGTGACTAAGACAGTTTTCAAGTTTTTTGACATAAGAGCTAGTATCCTTGCAACTATCCAAGTGGGGCATTGTCTGTGTCAAAGAGATGACTGGTGCCAATAGCATATGGGTAGTTTCAAGATGGATGCTGGTCACAGGAAAGACCAAGTTTTGTAGGGATTTTCTAGCTATGCCCTCTAATCCACTGAGCTGGTCCCCAGTGGCTACTGAGTCATTCACTCATGCCTGTGTAACGAAGCCCCCTAAGACTCTCAGAGCACAGCGTTTGGATAGCTTCTGGACTGCTGTCACATGGGGGCTCCTGGAGGATGATGGGAAGGCACAGAAGCTCTCTGCTCTTCCTCGACTTCTCTGCATCGGAAACAAGCCAATAACCTCTGTGCCTGCCCGAATCCTTTGAATCCCTCTCGCAGTCAGCTGAGCCCTGTCACACTAGGAACTGGCTGGGCAGAGGCTTGGTAAGGAAGGCTGTCCTGTTAGTGTCTGAAGGCCAGGGTCAGTCTCTGGGGGCGGAGACCTCAACCAGAAGGATCTGACCTAGCTCTAGGTAGGCACATCAAAATGAAATTGGGGGAGTGGGTTCAAGTAGAACTCATTGCTTGTGTGCTGCTGGAGAAATCCCTACACATTTTATTTTTGTTTTTCCAGACAGAGTTTCACTGTGTAGCCCCAGTTAGCCTGAAACTTGCTATGTAGACCAGGCTGGCCTGAATTCATGGATATCCTTCTGCCTATGCCTCCTGAGTGCTGAGATTAAAGGCATGTACCACTATGCTTGGCCCCCATATTTTTTGAGGTCACAGAAGTCTTCTGTGCTGGTTACTTTGGTGTTAGAACAGAGGAAACACTCCCCCCTTGAGCCATGGAATAATGCTGAGGTGCTGGGAGTCCAGTTGCTCATCTGCCCATATGGAAATGAAGGTCCAGAAGAAAGAGAGGGCTTAGGTTGCCAAGGATCACCTTTGACACTTCTAATAATCTTCCCAGGGGCCCATGTCCACTTAAGATTGAGATGGGGGAGAATCGGTAGAATTCTGAAACTCAAAATCTGGTAGCACTGCCATCCTAGTATTCAGGAGGCAGAGGCAGGAGGATCTCTGTGAGCTCAAGGCCAGCCTGGTCTACAAAGTGAGTTCTAGCAGAACTGAGGCTACACAGAGAAACCCTGTCTCAAGAAATAAAATTTTAAAAAAGAAAAAGAAAAATCTGGTACCATATGCTCTGACAACTCCAAGAAAGACCCGCGCTGTGCCTGGTGTAGTCTGTGTGTGGATAACTCTGTTGGGGACAGAAGTCCATGCTACGTCATGCACTACAAGAATATGTCAGAAATTAGGTTACACATAATTAACCACACAATGGCCTCCCAGGGGCGCTCTGGGGTGATAAAACTCACACATCCACACGGACCCAGAGAATCCTGGAGCCAGAAGAGACTGCAGAGGTGATGAGGTGCGGAGAACCAGGGAACTGAGGTCACTTTCCAGGGTCACAAAGCTAGTGGCCGCTGGGTGGAAGATATCCTACCGCTCTTTCCCTACACACATTTGACCTCTTACCTGGACAGTACCAGGTCCTTCCCAACTCTGTCACTCTAAAGGGACAGAGTCCAGAAAACAGAAAAGCCAAGTTAGGGCATTGTCAGTGCCTTCTGTCAGGGATGGGTGCTAGCCAGGACTGGGGGGAGGCGGTATTCCCGCCAACCGCAGATCCGACTTTCTCTGCAGTGAGGGTCGCTAGCCATGCCCTTGGAATGCACGTCACAACTGAAGGGACAGCTCAACAGGGTATGAAACAACAGCCTCATGAAAAGTAAAATCACAAAAGTGGCCTGGACAAGGACGCTCATCTCACCCCCCTGCAAAGGTGTGCGGAAAGGTGACCGAGAGGTTTCAATGATGTCCTGAGTTGTTCACATGATTAGTCATGCCCTACCGGACTGCAGGGGAGAAAATGAAAAGCTGGCCTGTGGGCACCAAGGTCGAGTAGAAGAGGAGGTGCTGCTTCAGCCCTGGGAAGGCTCGCTACACGGGAGGAGCCTTTCTTGCATGCGTCCTTTTTTTTTTTTTTGAACATCTTCCAGACACTCTCCGGCAGCTCTACTACTCACTTTTCAACATGATTTGGGACAAGGTGTGGGGAAGGACGGTGTTTAGGAGCGCCAACAAAGGAAAGAGGAAGGAGCAGGGCAGCATCTTAGCCACAAGAGCCGCTGGTACCTCTGTGTGACACCGTTGGTTCTGCTCCCTAACAGTACGTGCTACCAAGGACAGCTGCAGTTTGGTTTTCTGAATCCCAAGTGCCATCATCTCAGATGACTGCCTCAATGGGTCCCTTGCTTAAACTGGTTCAGCCTAACTAAGTTGTAAGTTTTATTACATTGTCCAGTATTGTGTTTAGCTTCATTGAAAATTCTATCACATCTTATCTAAAAATGGCAAGAGTTGTTTTTTTGAAAATATATTTGTTTTTATTTATGTGCATTGGTGTTTTGCCTGCATATATGCCTATGTGAGGGTGTCAGATCTTGGAGTTACAGACAGTTGTGAGCTGCCATGTGGGTTCTGGGAATTGAACCCAGGTCCTCTGGAAGAACAGTTAATGCTCTTAACCACTGAGGAATCTCTCCAGCCCCTGTTTTTTTGTGTATACACACACACACACACACACACACACACACACACACACACACACATTATAGATGTGTTGCCGGTCTCTGTTCTCTAGCTGCTGGGCTCCACGAACTGCCTGCCTTAGCCTTCCGAGTCCCGGAACTAAGGGCATATTCTACCACCACGCCTGGCTTCAGACAAGCGTGTCTAAGAGCACCATTAGGCAGTCAAGGTTTTCAGCTGACACACTAGAGGACAGACACACTACAGGACAGTCCTGATCTAGACGGGGGCAGCATGTACAATATTAAGATGGAGAAATATCTTATGTGTGAACCCACATGAAGCACGATGAAGCATTTGGAGGAGGTGGGTGTATTTTGTATGTGAACTCAAAACGAGTGCCAAGGCAGATTGCTTTCAATTTGTGCACATGGGAGAGCGAGTGATGTAGGGTGGGATAGAGGGGTCAGTGTGAATGAAGTATGGGAAGCAGCAAGGGTGCGAAGGCCTAACTCGAGAGCTGGCGCATATGGTGCGGGGCGGGGGCAAACCCTGGGATGGATTTCATTAGAGGCCGGTCAAGTACTCCTTGTAAGGGTACCTAACACACCAGCTCTTGTCTCAAGGCCATACTCCCTCAACCTCCAGCACACACTGAGACAGGGTCTTGCCAGCCTATCCTCAAATTCCTGGATCCTCCTGCCTCAGCCTTCTGAGTTCTGCAATCAGAGGTGTGAGCCACTATGCCTGGTCAGAAAGTGATTTCTGATTAGGGAATACATTCACCTACTTCAAAGTTCAAATGGTGAAGAGTGGGGTCTGGCTCTCAGCTGTGTGCAGTAGTGTCCTCAGTACCGAGGCAGCCAGCAGCACCTCAGACACATGCACATGAAAGGTTTCCTCTTCCCCCTTTTCCATGAAGCGGCAACACAGCAAATAGTGCTGTGCTCAGCTATCCAGCACCTTGACTGAGACAGAATTCCCTCCCAGAATGCAAACAGCATCCTATAACAGCTGTAGAGTGCGTATTCCATGGGAAAGACGGCTGTGATTTGCTGAACGTGTTCCTCCTTTATTCTACCCTCAATCTGCAGAAGGCTCCTTCTTTATATAACAATATCCTTGTTGGACTCCGCCTCTTGCTTCAGTGATGTCTAACACTCAAGACTGAACTGGCTGTAGGTAGGTTAAAATTCATCAGGTTGACACGGCCTGACAGACTCTGCTCACCTTCATAGGCTGCTAATGACAGAAAATCTTGAAGTTGTCAAGAAGCAGTGTGTCAGGATCTAATTTTCAAGTATGTGCATGTGTGTGTATGCGTGTGTGTGTGTGTGTGTGTGTGCGTGCATATGTTCTGAGGCCAGAGGCACCAGATCCCTTTGGAGCTGTGGGCAGTAGTGAGTCCCTTAATATGGGTACTGGGATTCAAACCCAGGTTCCCCGCAAGATCTCTAGGTACTTCTCGTTACTGAGCTATTCTCCAGCTCCTAAAACTTTATTCTCTCTCTCTTTCTCCCCCCTCCCTCTCTGTGTGTGTGTGTGCAGAGGTTGAAGGAGAAATTGTGGGAATTGCTTCTCTCTTCCACCACATGGGACCTAGGGCTTAGCAGCAAGTGAGCCATCTTGTTGGCCCATACTTCTTGTTGCCATTCTTTCCTGGTCTGCTCCTCAGCGGGATATAATGTCAGCTGACTTTGTCCTCACCTCCTTGATGTTGGCAGTTTGCCTTCCCCTCTCCCTCTCTCCCCCTCTCCCTCTCTCCCCCTCTCCCATCAGCAGTCACGAGTTCCTAAGGCATCACCCCTCCTAGGGGTGTTTCTCATTTTACAAAGCCATCATATATGTGCAGTGATGTAGTCACGGCAGAATCAATCTTTAGAATGCTAAGTGACTTGAAAATTGGGAAGATTAACCAGGTCTTTGTATGAGAAATGCCTCATAAAGCAAACATTTGTTTTGGGTTTGAGCTTCCTTCCCCACGCTGTAATCTTACTTTAAGAATTGATGACTTTGCCGTAGACGAATGGAATCCTGGCCAGCACTCCTTTTCACATCACGGTGTTTTTACAAGATGAAAACATGAGCCGGAGTGCAGGGCTGCCTTCCACACACTGCAGGATTCCACACATCAGCAGAAGCTCTCTGGGCAGGCTTTGTAATCCCTTCCCCACTCATGTCTGTGACATTCCTACCTCCATGCTCTGCCTAGGTTGTCTGAGAGATCCTTGCTTTGAATTTTCTTCTCTTTCTTTTGTCACATAAAAGTGTTAAACCTCTTTTCTTTTTTTAATTAAAAATATTATTATTTATTATTATTATATGTTTTATTATTATTTTATGGGTGTTTTGCCTGCATATGTGTACACCATGTGCTTGCCTAAGAAGGCCAGAAGAGGGCATCAGATCCCTTGCAACTGGAGTTATAGATGGCTGTCAGAGACCACAGAGGTGCCGGGAATCCTGGTCCTCTGGGAGAGGAGCCAGTCAGTGCTCCTAAGGGCTAAGCCACTTCTCCACCAGAGGCTGCTTTCTAACATCCCCGGTCCTTGGGGTGCCGCGCGCTGACAAGAACACCACGGTGAAGTTCCGAGCCAACCTCAGTTTTCTGCTCCTTTTAGCCACTCTAGCTGGGAGCTGGGCAAGTCAGTTTCCTTCTGAGTTAATGATTTTATTGTAGGGCAAGGGCAATAGAGAGGGAGTTTAAATAAAATTATCTCTAAACTCCCTCCCAGTACTAAAACTTTATGACTTCCGTGTTATTTTTTTTTAATGATGAAATAGCTCCAGCTGGTTACAATGTCCATATCTTTAGAAGCCTTTAAATTAAAAACTCGGGGCTGGAGAGATGACTCAGCAGCTAGGAGTGCGCACTGCTCTTCCAGAGGACCCAAGTTCACTTTTCAGGGATCCGATGCCCTCTCCTGACCTGACTCACACACACATATGTTGCTCCTCCACCCCCACATAATTTTTGAAAAAGTCTTAAAAAGAGGATAAAACTAGAAATGGGGATTTCTGGAATCACTGGCTGATGTGGCCCAAACAGGCCCATCCTGTTTAGTGTGGGCAGGAATATGAATATTGAATATGGCACAGCACTCCTGCAGATGGGTTACTTTACACGGCTATGGCGATGGTGATGGTGTGGCCAGTGTCATCTATGGGAGTCTCCCTAGCAACCTGAGAAGAAGGGGATGCTGTCAGAGGGTGCAGGGCTAGATTGCCTGTGGAGAATCAGCAGCCAGCAGGAAAAGGGGGATTCGCTCCCACAAGGGAAATGAGCTGAATTTTGCCAACAGCTGAAAACCTGGATTATAGGCCCTGCTAAGATCTGAGGAGAGAAACTGGGGAGGTGGCTCAGAGTACTGACTGTTCTTCCAGAAGATCCAGGACCCAGGTTCGAATCCCAGCACTCACATGGTAGATGAGAGCAGTCTGTAACTTGAGTTCTAGGGACTCCACAGCCTCTTTTGGCCTCTGCAGGCATCAGGCATGCATGTGGTACACAGATATACATGTAGGATATATGTGCAAGCAAAACACTCAAACCACATAAAATAAAAATAAATATAAAAACAAACCAGAACCACACAAACAAGATCTGAGCAGGGACTCCAGAAGGCTGCATGGAGGCTCCCGACAGCCTCACTCACCATCTCTCAGCAGCAGAGCTGGCCCTCCTTTATTACACAGCAGCGGCAGGAAGCAGGAGAGCAGAGGTGGGAGTGGTGTTTACGACAGGGAATGGCCCAGGCTCCAGCACCACACTTTGTACCTAGTTGCCCTCAATTTTCAGGTATGTGTTACCCCTTCCTGCAGCCACAGCTCTAAGCTGCACAAACAAGATCTGGTGGAGGCCCTGGCCAAGGTCTGATTAAATTTTAAATTTTCTCACAAGGAGAGGGCATAAATATTTAAAATAAATAAATAAACAAACAAACAAATAAATAAATAAATAAATAAACAAACAAATTTTCTCACAAGGAAATAAAAGCTGACACCTTTTCTTTTGGGAATCCAACAGCTTTTCACTGATTTTCAATTTATCCAATAAATTAATAATAAATAATAAATTATTAATAAATTAATAAATTAGTCCATTTGCACATGGATTTGAATGTAAGGCTGGGCCATGACATGACGGTTGGCCATCATTGCCATCCTCACTAGATTTACACTCTCGTAGGAGACACGACTCTGGGTGTGTCTGTAAGAAGCTTCTAGAGAGGCTTAGCTGCAGATAGAAGACCTATTCTGAACATGAGAGGCACCATCCAATAGGCTGGGACAGAATAAAAGTCAAAAAGGAGGGGCTGGAGACATGGCTCAGTGGTTAAGAACACTGACTGCTCTTCCAGAGGACCCAGGTTCAATTCCCAGTAACCACCTGGCAGCTCACAACTGTCTGTAAGTACACCTCTAGGGGACCCGACACCCTTCATAGGCAAAACACCAATGCACAAAAAAGTAACAAATATTTAAAGAAAAAAATAAGTCAAAAGCAAGCTGAGCACCAGCGTTCATCTCCTCCTGCTTACCCCTCCTGCTGCCACAGCCAGAGCTCCTCTGCAATGGACTGTACCCTCTCAAACTGTGAGTTACAAACAAACAAACGACACCCTCAATGTGCCCTTCTTTCTTTATGTTGTTTTGTCAGGGATTCTGCCACAACAAGGAAAATGGAGCCAATTTCCCTGTGCCGCGTTCAGGACTCCCTGCTCCCCCCCCACTCCCTGTGCCGTGTTCAGGACTCCCTGCTCTCCCCTTCCCTCCCTGTGCCGCGTTCAGGACTCCCTGCTCTCCCCTTCCCTCCCTGTGCCGCGTTCAGGACTCTCTGGTCTCCCCTTCCCTCCCTGTGCCGCGTTCAGGACTCCCTGCTCTCCCCTCCCTGACTGCAGACATAACTGGAGCAGCTATTTTACGCAGCTGTCCCCTCGACACCCTGCCATGATGAACCACACCTGTGAACTGTGATTTGACATAAACCTTTGTTCCAGATGCTTTTGTCGGTGCGATGCATTCTGTCACCAGGAACAGTAGGGACATATCTTAGGACAGTCTGCCATCTCTTGCAGGGGCTGCCCATGGCGAGGATAAATTCTCTCACTTCTTACTGTTTGTTCTAACTGAACATCTAGTGTGTGCAAGGAATTGTCTAGGCCTTGAGCAGGACATAAAGAGGCAGAAAACACGGTTCATGTTTAGATAGTGATGAAACTGAGAAAAAGTTTCAGTTCTTTATAATTAAGAATTTAGAACATCTAAGTTAGTAAGAGTGTAAAAAGTTAACTATGGTGTCCTGGAGAGATGACTCAGTGGTTAAGAGCACTTGCTGCTCTTCTGGAGTAATTGGGTTTGGTTCCTAGCACCCAAGAGCTGGAGGCTACTGTGGAGCGTGGCTCCAAAGGGTGTTCTGGGCTGTGCACCAGCAGAGATTCTCAGGCTCTACCCGAATCTTGGAATATACAGAGAGGGAAGACGATGGCCAGGAGACCATGTAGACTTTGGGATTAAGGAGATGTGAATTTAAATCTTGACTCTACCAGTGCTTAGCTTGGCAGCCAGGAGCAAGAAACTCCCTCTTCTATTCCTGTACCCATCAAATGGGGACAATGCCACCTACACAGTCTAGGTTTTAAGGATTAGAGAAAGAATGTATACAAAGCACTTAACGTTATGGCTGTTGTGGAAGCTGCTTTGCAGTGACAGCTGCTCTGGGGCTCCTGACGTGCGGCAGTGTCAGAGGCGACGAAAGGGCAGCACCTCAGAACGCTTAGACGGCAATAGAGGCACCAGTGTGTCTGTTTAATGCTCTGTTCAGAATGTGAGGCCTGCTTTGAGCTAGAAACTGTCTACCCCACCAGTAACTTCAGACTCCCCCTACAAATCAGTAGGACCTAAATGGCAGAAGATTGAGGCGTTTACTCTAAATGTTAGATTTAGAGAATCTGAAGCCACAGGGGCTCTTAGAGGTTATCCTTGTGATTTGAGTCACTTCTGAGACAAAAGAAACTAGAATCGTTTGATGGTGAGAACAGTGCTTCAAAGGTCACCTTGGGGCTGCCAAGAACATCTGGCCTGAGCTATGCCACAGACTTAATATTTATTCTCTTATCCTACAGAGTGATGAGGAAAAGCTTGGGGTGGTGGTGGTACACACCTTTAATCCCAGCACTAAGGAGGCAGAGGCAGATGGATCTCTGAGATTTCCAGGCTAGCCTGGTCTACACAGAATTCTAGGGCTATGCAGTGAGGCCCTGTCCCAAAATAGGAAGAAGAAATGAGAGCCTTCAGTTAAAGTAGCTATGCGCGAAAGTCTGAGTAAGAAAGCAGCAGACATTACTTGTGATTATTCTCACGTATTACAGTTCAGAGGACACGAGGGACATGCTGGACGCACACAATTACCAAATCTAATACCCCGAGGCGCCTTTTGCCAGGGCCCCTGGACCTGGACCTTTCACTCTGCTGGCAGAAACAGATATGCTTTGAGATGGAGAGGCAATAGCTCATTCTTGAGCTCCGGCTAGAGCAGAACTATATCATCGCAGGAGGGCACTGGGGAGGGGTTGTGCTCAACTTCCCATTACTTCTCCAGCAGATTACTTACATAATTTAGACAGCCAGTCAGAGGTAATGCATTTGATTTTATGTGCATGAATGAGCAACAGAGCTGGCTGTTCGTCAATGCTAAATGAGAGATGACCTACAGTGGAAATTCAGTCTTTACTGGAGGCCATGTCTTCAGGAGGTCAGGATTCACCAGGGACACTGCATTCTTAGCTGAATTTTATCCGAGTGGTTACCACATGGTCCACACAAACCTAAATCAAACCAAACCAAACCAAACCAAACAACCCCACCTCAATGAAACTTCCAATATTATCCCTGGGTCATATTCTCTGATGACATATCTATCCGTCTGTACTTGCTGCCTGTCTGGACCTCTTGAACTATCCAGTGGAGCATTAATCTCCAAGGTACTAAAGGTATTTTGGAGCAAATCAAGTCTGGCAACTGCATCCCTCCTTTGGGGATTAGTAACGGACATTAGCATATTAAAAGCTAGCAGGAACAGTGCTTTAGGGGAGAAATCCTGTGCCACGCTGGCATTTTCCAACTTATTTAGATTATGGAGCACTTTTCTCTGCAAACCTAGGGAGGACTCATTACCATATCGATCACACCGCTGCTTGGGGAAACTCTGCTCAACTCTGCTTCGGGGTTGATTTGTGAGCTCTAAACTATCCAGGGCCTCGGAAAGATGCCAGTGTCTGAAGGTCTTAACCTTTCCAGAAAAAAAGGAGACAGCTGAGACCTAGAGCATCTGAGATGAGAAGAGGCAGGACAGAGGGTCGGCTGCTTCGGCCCTGCTCTGCTTCTGTGCCCACAGCGGTGTCGGGGTTCCACCCTAAGTCTCATTAGCACTTCCCATGCTAACTAGACTGCCCGTATACTCATCTTGCCTCCACTCCTGAGAGCTTCGTTAGGATAGAACCCCATGGCCAGGACAGCAGCTGTGTTGCTGGCTAAATAAACACACGAGCAGCATCACACTGTGCTCACGTTATCAACTTTGGAACAGGACCTTTAGCAAACGCACAAGGTGACAGTTCTGTGTGCATTCGTCCTCTGACACCCTGTGAGTTAGTGTCTTTATCCTTACTTTAAAACCACAGAACGAGTCAATGCCACCCAGCCTGTACATGGTAGCAGCCAAGACAAGCTGGGGCAGGGTGACATGAGTGCCTGTGTTCTTTAGATAGAGTCAGGGTCTCCTGAAGCCCAGGCTGGTTTCACACTATGTAACCAGAGTTGGCCTTGAGATTCCCATCCTAAACACTGGGATAACACTCAGGGTTAGCAGGTGGTGCTGGGGACCAAACCCTCAGCTTTGTGCATGGTAGGCAAAAACTTCACCAACTGAGCCACTTCCCAGCCTAAAGCCTGTGTTCTTTTTTTTTTTTTTATGGTTTTTCAAGACAGGATTTCTCTATGGTTTTGGAGCCTGTCCTGGAACTAGCTCTTGTAGACCAGGCTGGTCTCGAACTCACAGAAATCTGCCTGCCTCTGCCTCCCGAGTGCTGGGATTAAAGGCGTGCGCCACCACCACTCGGCTAAAGCCTGTGTTCTTAATCACTGGACCATGCGTCCTTTCTTCCGGGGTTCATCTCAGTACTAAAATTTACACAGTTTTGTGGCGAGAGGAGGAAAGACCTGGAATTGCTGTAGATAGAACTTAGTCTATCTCAGGTGTTGCTCTAGGCATAGAGAATACACAGGAAGTCATAAGAATTTAGTCTGAATGGCAGACAGTCTACACAGCAATGTGCAAACCTCCACACAAACTCAGTGAGAGATGCTATAAGAAAGAATAGGACGGCCGGGCAGTGGTGGCGCACGCCTTTACTCCCAATGCTTGGGAGGCAGAGGCAGGCGGATCTCAGTGAGTCTGAGGCCAGCCAGGTCTACAGAGCGAGTTCCAGGGCAGCCAGGGCTGTTACACACAGAAACCTTGTCTGGAAAGAACTGAAACCAGGATGCTGTGACACAAGGCGTTGCAGCTAGCTGAGAATGTACGTGGTCAGTGCAGCTGTGGTTGAGAACCTTGAGATAACGATAGCCTGGATTACTAGCTGGGCTCTGAGACCTCATAAGACCAAGTAGGTGAAGACATTTAGGGATGTAGAGGGGAAGACCACATAGAGATAGGACAGACATGGTCGCTAAGCACCCACAGGTCAAGGAACATGCCCATAGCCACCAGAAGCTGAAGAGGCAAGGAAGGATGCTCTTTGAGGGCCTTTGGAGGGAGCACGGCCCTGTTGGCATCTTCATTTCACGCCCCATGACTTTAACACTCAACTGTGAGAGAATAAATTTCTGTTGCTTTAAATCAAGTTTGTGGTAATTTTCTGTAGCAGTCCTGGGAGACACAGGCATGCGGTTCATTCTGCTACTTGGCATGAAGCTAGGCCGTACCCCCTTGATATCTATCAATGTACACTCAGGGGATCCAACGTAAAACATATAAACCAAACCAAGACGTCAAAGTAAATGACCCAGCACCACAGGCCTTGAAGCTAAATGTATTTCTGCGTGTCAGGCAAGGCTCTGTAATCTGTACTCCGCCTCTGGGTGTAAGCGTGTGAGTGCACAGAGGCCCGCCATCTTACTCTGTAAACGGCCCAAAGTCATTTGAAAGAAACTCCCCTACCACCTTTTTAATCACTAGGTTGCATTTCTCTTCGTTACCACTACCCTGAATCATTTTATTTTGTACACCCTATAATTTTAACACAGATAGTGATTCATCCCATATAGTTTTCTTTAAGTGGTTCTGTTGGCTTTAGTTGAGGAGGAAAAAAAAAACCCCAGAAGCGCTTATTAATTCTATTTTTGTAACTTCTGACTTTAAATCTCATGTTTTTGGATTTGCACATGGTATCTAATCCTGCCGTGTGAGCTGGCAACACAGCCAAAGCTGTGTTTGGGAAGGAGGATTTGGTAATACCTCCCCAAGACATCCGCATCATGGTTCCCCACAAAGAGCCTACAGAAATGAGAGGAGGCATTATTTTAAGCAAACAAATGCTATTTTAAAGAACTATATAGATAGATTAAAATAAAAGCACCCGAATTGGAAAGGTAGAAAAGTGAAAGGAGTTCTGGCTGCAAGCAGAGCCGTCTCGTTTGTTTTTCTAGCCTTACTGACGTACAGCTGACAGAGTGACATATGACATATGACAACATGACGTTACAGACGCCATGACTCTGCCTCAGAGGAGAGAGGTTCTGAGGTGCTCTCTGCTTGGCTTCACGCCTGTTTCCAGATGTCACAGTGATAGTCTGCCCTGTCTGCTGCACCATCCAATGCACATGCCGAGCTTGGCGTCTCTGGGTGAAGTGTAAGGCTCATTTAAAGCCGACACAAGAGAATAAACCACCTGGTGGTGTTAGCGCACGCCTTTAATCCCAGCACCTGGGAGACAGAGGCAGGCAGGTCTCTGAGTTTGAGGCCAGTCTGGTCTATAGAGGGAGTTTCAGGACAGCCAGAGATATACGGAGAAACCCTGTCTCAAAAAACCAAAACCAAAATCAAACATATAAACAAACAAAAAGAGGAAACTGAAGGGCAATGCTGAGAAAAGCTGACATTTTAAGGGGAGCCACTCACCTAACGGATACAGATTAATGCTTATAGCTTCAAGAAAGAAACTTCCAGGCTTCTTACCTTTATCGAGAGATGCTCCGGCCATGTGGTAAAAGCTTAACGCAGTGTCCACGTCATTAATGTTCTTCAGGAAAGTGAAGAAGTTCTCTACCTCCTGGAAAGTCAGGCCCTGGAAGAGGAGCGGCAGCAAGATAAGGCAGAGCCCCCCACAAAGAGCAAAGTCAGAGAAACCAGCAGGAACACACTCCCCCAACTTAGAGATGCTGGGTCACTCAGTCAAGGGACGGCAACTGTGTACACCACAGGACAAAGTCTAGAGCAGTGCTTCTCCTCCTTCCTAAGGCTGTGACCCTGTCATACAGTTCCTCATGTGCTGGTGGCCCCCAACCATAACATTATTTAGTTGCTATTTCATAACTATAATTTTGCTACTATTATGAATTGTAAGGTAAATACCTGATAAACAGGATATTTGAGATGTGGATTGCTGGGGCTTCAGGTTTCCATCCCTGAACTGCAGAGCCCAGGAGCACAGTAATGAGAAAGCTGGAATACAGCTCACCTCCAGCTCGTCCCTAGCGCTCTCCAAGCAGGGCCAAGTGAGTCTATCTTAGCACATCAGAGAGCTAGAACTGGATGTAGGGTTGTGTCATGTGACTTTCTGTAACCTTTCTCTTTGGAGAATCAGAGAATTTAAAAGATGTTTTACTGCACAGTATGACGACGCTAAGGGTGCATAAAATACGAACACTCAAACTTAAGAAGCAGTTATTAAATAGCACCCACAGGATCTCGTTTGGGCCCAGTAGTAGCATCCTATTAGATTCCTCCCCCACTGGGCTAACTACAACACGAGGAATTGTATTAAAGGTCACAGCATTCGGGAGGCTGAGAGCCACTGCCTTGGTCTATTTTTGAACTTTATAAGTAGAATTAAGCAGCATGCATTTTGCTATGTATGACTTCTCCTTAAGGTCTGCCCCATGTTTTTGTTTATTACTGCTTATTTTTATTGTATAAAGTAAAGTATTATATCATATAAATATATCACATCTGTTTTTCTTTTTAAAAGGATCCCTATGTTGCCGGGCGGTGGTGGCGCATGTCTTTAACCCAGCACAAGGGAGGCAGAGGCAGGTGGATCTCTGTGAGTTTGAGTCCAGCCTGGACTACAGAGCGAGTTCCAGGACAGGCTCCAAAGCTACACAGTGAAACCCTGTCTTGAAAAACCAGGAAAAAAAGAGGGTCCCTATACATCTGTAATTTATTAGGGTGTGTTTGTGTTTGAGAGGGGGCTGTCCCGAGGTCAAAGGACAACCTTGTGGAGCCAGTTCTCTCCTTCCACCTTTGCAAGGGTTCCTGGGATCAAGCTGAGGTCACCAGGTCGTGGGTGCCTTCACCCATGGAGCCATCTCGCTGCTCACAAACTATTTTCCTGTTTCAACAATGGGTAATTTTCAGTTTTGAAGAGTTATGAACAAAGCACACGTATATTCCCACATCCAGTCAGGCACTCATGCAGTCCCTACCTTGATGGACCAAGGGGCATCATTTTTGCAGACCCTAATTTTGGGTCATTTCTTTGGCCTTGATGTGGGCTTCCCAGAGTTGGGGCTGACCCCTGAGATGGATGCTACAGTATGCTGGTGGACAGAGGCAGGTGCCTAGCACCCACCTTGTAGACGAGGGTGCCACGGGAGGAGAAGCACAGGCTCTACAGTATCACTGTATCTGCACTTGCTATGCATGGTACCACTTCCTCCATCCCTCAAAAGACCATGCAAAGATGGAGGCAACACAAGTGTCCCCTGAGAGATGGACCAGTAGACGAAACGAACCCAGGCCTGCCTCACCTTCCTTCTCCAGGTCATGGCGGTACAAGTCTGCGGTTTCTACATTCTAGAAACTGAGGCAGGAGAGTTTTGAGTATGATATTTGCCTGGGCTACATGGTAAGACCTTATTTTGAAGAAAAAATAACAACAAAATAATAAAGGATGTGGAGGAAGGATTTTTTTTTGTTTAATTACACTTATATGAGACACTTGGGCTAGGCAAAATTATAGACAGAATGCAGGCTGGTGGTTACCACAGGGAACAGGGAGTTACTGTGTAAAGAGTTTCAGTTTGGGAAGGTGAACACAGTTCCGGAGATAGTGCGGATGGTTGCCCAATAATGGCAATGCACTTGAAAGCCCCGAATCACACAATTAAAAATGTTTAACGTGGCAGCTTCTGTGTGTATTGGGACACATACACAAAATGCACTAAGGCTTTATAGCTTTGCAGAAATGAAGAGAGGATTCGGTGAGGAAGAGCAGATAGCGTTCTTCCTCCTCTTCCTTTTCAGAGCAGCTTTCTAGGGCAGCAGAGATGGCTCAGCAGGGCAGAGCACCGGCTGCTCCTGCAGAGGACCCAGGTCCAGTTCTCAGCACCCACACAGTGACTCACAACTGCTTGTGACTCTGCTCCAGGGGACCTGGTGCCCTTTCTGTCCTCCTCAGACAGCAGGCACGCACGCGGTGCATGAACTTAACATACTCATCCATATAATATTCAACACAAAAATACTCATTCACATAAAATAAAAATAAATAATATCTTAAGATACAATTTTAAGCAGGGCATAGTGGCACATGCCTTTAATCTCAGCACTTGGAAGCCTCTGAGGCAAGTGGATCTTTGTGAGTTCCAGACCAGCCAGGGATACATAGTGAGACCCAGTCTCTGAAAACAAACAAACATGAAAACAGCACCACCACCTCCAGTTACTGTGTGTTTGTGCATGCATGTGGGCATGTACCATGGTGTGTGCGGAGGCTGGAGAGAGCTTCCAGGAGTTGGCGCTCTCTCCTTCCATCTTACTGAAGCTGGCCTACTTCACTCTCTCACTTCTGCTGCTCCACGCATTTCAGCACAGCTGCCCCGAGAGCCTCAATTCTCTGTCTCCACCTCCCACCGCCACATCCAAGTGCTGGGATTACAGATCCGTGCTGTCACACTTGGCTTTCTCTGCCTGGGTTCCTGGGATTGAACTCAGGCCGTGATGCTTCTGTGGCAAGTACTTATAGCTGCGAGCCATTTTGCCAGGCCTCAATTTCTATTCTTTTTTTGTTGAACTGAGAAGAGAACACAGGGATTCGTGCATGCTAGACAAGATCTACCACTGAGCTGCACCCTCAGTCTCAGGCTGACCTAAAACTCCTAAAACAGAGAGGACGCTGTAGAGAAATATTTTCTACTTTGATAAAGAATTGCTAATGTTTGCTAATGAATTGTTTTGGTGAACCTGAAATACTACAGCTCAAGACTTCTCATGCGGGGCTTACTGGAGGACGGAGGGAGAGAGTGAGGACAGAGGGAGGGACGGAGGGAGGACAACCTGCACCGAGTGCCTATTCATCAAGATTCAGACAAACAGTGGGGCACAAATCACCTGATGACACCATTAAATCTAATATATAATGCTCGTTATTATACAGATGCAATAAAAAATATTTATTGAGCGCTTACTTGCTATCCAGCACTCTGCCAAGAACAGCAGGAGAAATAAAACTACACTGGACATAGGCCTTGATGTTATAGAGCTCATGATTTACACAGGCCTCCTTGAGGAAAAAGGCAAGACCAACCACAAAACTCTTATTTCCCAGTAATTGCTACACACACACACACACACACACACACACGGCCATGAGCTTTGTGGATGTACAGTAGAAGCTAAGGGCTATGCTTACTGTGAGCTGAGCTGTTCAAACAGGAAGACTAAAGCTCACGTATAATCTATTGGCCGTGAAAGGAAGTGGTGTCAGCAGCAGCCAGGAGGGAGCATCCTCCCCTGAGCTTGAAGTCAGTAGAGTTTTCTTGACAATCTACAGGGAAGTAGAACATCTAGAAACTATTATTGTTCTGTAAACTAGCTAATTAGTGACCTCAGGGAAGATGGACTTACATAAAAGTGAGGCTACTCAAAAAAAGATGGTAAGATTAGCAGTAGCTTGCGGAAGCAGAGGCAATTTTCTAGGCACTGAAACTATGCATTCGACACCAGGGAGCTGTTAACAAGGTGAACTGTCTTTTCAAAGTAAAAGGGATCCACAAGAAGTTTAGAAGAAAACAGTGGGTATTTTTCTGGCTGAGTGAGGGAAGAGTTCTTACGTAACACAGCAAAGTAGAATCTAAACCCCAAACCCCTGAATCAGAGCTCATCAAAACCGAGAGAAAATTATAAATGAGAGGATGAAAGAAAATATTTGAGAATCACTTTTTTTTTTTTTTTTTGGTTTTTCGAGACAGGGTTTCTCTGTGGTTTTGGAGCCTGTCCTGGAACTAGCCCTTGTAGACCAGGCTGGTCTCGAACTCACAGAGATCCACCTGACTCTGCCTCCCAAGTGCTGGGATTAAAGGTGTGCGCCACCACCGCCCGGCTGAGAATCACTTTTTTTTTATATAAAGAACTTGTATAAAGAACTCTTACGACACAATAGAGAGAATCTAGTAGCTTGGTTTAAGGAAAGACTTGGTAGCGAGATGTAGCTCAGAGGCATAGCACTTGGCCTACACACAAGCCCTGGGCTTGACCTCAGCACCATAAACAAACAACAAATGTCAAGAAACATTGTATTAAACAAGATATGAGGGCTGGAGAGATGGCTCAGTGGTTAAGAGCACTGCTTGCTCTTCCAAAGGTCCTGAGTTCAATTCCCAGCAACCACATGGTGGCTCACTACCACCTATGAAGGGATTTAGTGCCCTCTTCTGGCCTGCAGGCATAGATGCAGGATACTAACAATACTGTATACATAATAAATAAATAAATCTTAAAAAAAAAAA
>NC_022028.1:32675700-32722483 GCF_000317375.1 Microtus ochrogaster | reverse complement strand
TTTAATCCCAGCACTCGGGAGGCAGAGGCAGGCGGATCTCTGTGAGTTCGAGACCAGCCTGGTCTACAGAGCGAGTTCCAGGACAGGCTCCAAAGCCACAGAGAAACCCTGTCTCGAAAAACCAAAAAAACAAATAAAACAAGATATGAGTGAACGACAAACACAATGGGAAAAACAAACTAAAACTATAACGAGCTACTAAGATGACTGTGTAAAAGACAATGAGCAAGGATTATTGTATTATTGAGAATGCAGAGAAATGGGATTCTCATACTCATGTGGAAAAGTACAATGGTCACTGTGGAAAACAGTTTGGGAGGTTTATTTTGAGACAGGGTCTCTCCACATAGCTCTGGCTATCCTAGAAATCATCACACTGAATATCAAGCCGGCCTCAAATTCACAGAGATTCTTCTGTCTGTCCCTCCTAAGTGCCAGGATTAAAGCTGTGCACAACCCTATCTTCCTCCTAGAAGTCTTCTAAAAACTAAAAACAAATAAACACAGGTCCAGGCACTGGAGAGATGGCGCAGTAATTAGGAACACTGGCCGCTCTTCCAGAGGACCCAGGTTCCGCTCCCAGCATCCACATGAAGTCCATTCACACCTGTCAGTACCTCTAGTTCCAGGGGATCTGACACCCTCGTCTGGGCCCTGCAGGCACCAGGCACACTCATGTTTTACAAACATATATGCAAGCAAAACATTCATGCACATAACATAATAATAAAAGAACTAGCCAGGCTGTGGTGGCACATGCCTTTAATCCCAGCACTCGGGAGGCAAGGCCAGCCAACCTGGTCTACAGAGTGAGTTCCAGGACAGGCTCCAAAGCTACAAAGAGTAATCCTGTCACGAAAAACAAAAAACAAAACAAAAATTAAAGGAGGACTTCAACATCAAAACAGGTCTATGTAAAAACCTGCACATAAACATTGAGAACAGCAGAATTTCTTTTTCTTTCTTTTCTTTCTTTCTTTTTTTTTTTTTTTCGAGACAGGGTTTCTCTGTGTAGCAGCCCTGGTTGTCCTGGAACTAGCAGAATTTCTAACAGCCTCAAATGGAAGCAGTTTGGTTGTGTGTTTGATGGCGAATGGGTGAAGAAAACATGGATGATGGGATGCTATTTACTACTCAGCAATAAAAAGCAAAAAAGCACCCCAATTAATATGTGCTTTAGCACAGATGAATCTTCAACATTATGCTAAGCAGAAAAGCCAGAGGAGAAAGACTTCACTGTAGTTATTATGAAATGTTCAGAACGGGCGATTGATTGATGGGAGCAGGGCAGAGATGCGCACTGAGAACGAGCACAAGGGATCTTCTGGGGTGACGGAAATGCTTTCATACTGTTGGCAGTGATGTTGCATAACTGAACATTTACTAAGAACTACTGTACTGTACGATTAAAATGATGACTTTTATGGCTTATAAATTACACCGCAGTAGAAACTGTTTAGAAAATTAAAATGCAGGACTGGTGAGATGACTCAGTGGATCAAGGTTCTTGCTGGCAGGGCCTGATGACCTGAGTTCGGTCCTCGCTCTCTGCAGGGTGGGAAGAGAGTGCAGGTGCCTTCAAGTGCCCTCTGACCTCCACACATGCTGCAGAATATGTACGCTCTGCTCCCCCAATAGATAAGTTTTAAAAAATAAAGTTTTTCCAGGCATGGTGGAGCACACAGGAGGCAGAGGCAGGTGAATCTATGGGACTCTGAGGCCAGCCTGGTCTACAAAGTGAGTTCCAGGACAGTCAAAGCTACGTAGAGAAACACTGACTTGTCAAAACAGAAAGTGCAGCTGGAGGAGATAAGAACATGGTAAGGAGAAGCTGGCTTCCTCTGGAGTTAGCTGTAGAGCCAGACATCCAGCACCGATGAACACGCACCTGGATGAGCATGAACACCCTCACAAATACTTTGCCCAGACTTAAATCAGGCAGCAAGTTCATTTGCAGGGAGTGAGTCTGATTGCTCAAGCTTCTTTCATCATCCACTGAAAAGTCTTTTTCTCCCTTATACCATGGCTGTCCTCACCTTGTCATCTGGTCTTGGCTCAGACTCTTATTTCATACAGTGCTCTCCTTTTGTAAACCCTAGCTGTCTTCAGCTGCAACTTGGCAGCAGGGGAAATTACATATTTCTGTTACTGATGTTGCCGCAAGTATCTAATTTTCTTGAAACATCACTTTCTTCATATCTTCATCTTTCCCTGCTCACAAAGTGCCAGAGATTTCCTGTTGCCAAGCGGATCGGCTCCCAGGCTTCTTGGCCTCAGACTTACCGTCCTCCACCATCTGCTCCAATTAGTGGGCCTTTCTATGTCCCTAAGAACCTTAGGCTGGAGCCTTGTGACCATGGGTTGTTGTGTCTCCCAAACCTTGTGCTTATTTGGATCATAGGGAACAGTGACAACCAGCTGAGAGTGGTGGGACATGCCTGAAATCCTAGCACTGGGAGGCTGAGGCAGGAGGATTGAGAGGTTGAGGCCACTACAGGCTGCAGAGTTAATTCCTTGTCACAAACTGTGACAATGAATAGGTCATCAGTAGGAAGGTTATGGAACCTTCTTGGCTTTGGATATTGGGGCTGCCTCTTAGACAGTGTGTGACTTCTGGCCAACAGCTAAAGCTCTT
Organism: Microtus ochrogaster; assembly: GCF_000317375.1. Lineage (NCBI taxonomy): Eukaryota > Metazoa > Chordata > Mammalia > Rodentia > Cricetidae > Microtus > Microtus ochrogaster. The sequence goes on along the minus strand of NC_022028.1, from coordinate 32,719,848 downwards.
AAGAATACTTTGTTATCTGAACAATGGTTCTGTCAACCAAGCAAGACTGTGATAACTGGGCACAAGAGTGGTAAGTGTTTAGTGCATACAAAGTGTCAGTGCTACACCCTGTTCCTGCTGTCTTCCCTCCCCTGGAAGCAGCTCTCCTGCCTCAGAGCCCCCTGGAAATGTAGGTCTGTCCCAAGTTTATCCCTCTCAGAATGCCTCGCGGCTACTGTGTCATGTGCAGCAGTGTTGAACTGACCAGAAACACTGACCAATGAGACGTCTCCTCAGTAGCTTGCCCGGCCCACCTTCCTCATCTCATCTCTACCAAGCTGCAATTTCCAAACCTGCATCTTTTCAAGGGGCATTTACAACACAGCCAAACTGGGGCTGGGCTGTCACGGGGGTGGCTAGCTCTGGGGCTGGGATGTCACAGGGGTAGCTAGCTCTGAGGCTAGATTGTCATGGGGGTGGCTAGCTCTGGGGCTGGGCTGTCATGGGGGTGGCTAGCTCTGGGGCTGGGCTGTCATGGGGGTGGCTAGCTCTGGGGCTGGGATGTCACTGGGTGGCTAGCTCTGAGGCTAGACTGTCACGGGGGTGGCTAGCTCTGGGGCTGGGATGTCACAGGGGTAGCTAGCTCAGGGGCTGGGATGTCACAGGGGTGACTAGCTCTGGGGCTGGGCTGTCACGGGGGTGGCTAGCTCTAGGACTGGGACCATCTGGGGAGTCTGGTGATTCCAGGAACCCTCTCTGAAATACAGCCCTCCAGTGCAATTCCTGGCTTTGCTCTCTCAGACACCATGGGGCCCTCTTGCCCAGTGGTAGCCATTTCGTCCTCTTCACATGTGAACATGTCTCTGCTTCTATCCCTCAACATTTCTTTCTTCTAGGTCTTGTCTGCTCCTTATGTTCCTTTTCCTGAACCTCCCCAGGAAGTCTGGAAAAGTGATTGGCTCAGAGTTTGACAGAGAGAAGATGAATCAATACTGCATTAATGTTACAAAAAGAAGAAAGCAGTAACCGGTGGGTAGTCATTTGTAAACCCCTAGGCTCACCGCTATACAACCAGTCGTGATGAACGTTCTTCAACTCTAACAGGGATTCCTTCTTCTTTGGGTAGGATCTTTTTTTTTGTTGTTGTTGTTTTTGTTTTTGCTTTTAGAGACAAGGTTTCTCTGCAGTTTTGGAGCCTGTCCTGGAACTAGCTCTTGTAGACCAGGTGGGACTCGAACTCACAGCGATCCACCTGCCTCTGCCTCCCGAGTGCTGGGATTAAAGGCGCGTGCCACCACCGCCTGGCCTTTGAATAGGATCTTGAAGGGGAGGAAATGGAGTAAAGACTGGGATAAAAGAAACCAGGGGGTTTAAGAAACACATGCCTGGCCGAGCAGTGGTGGCAGACACCTTTAATTCCAGCACTTGGGAGGCAGAGATAGGCGGATCTCTGTGAGTTCAAGACCAGTCTGGTCTACAGAGTGACTTCCAGGACAGGTTCCAAAGCTATAGAGATACCCTATCTCAAAAAACAAAAACAAAATACATGCCTGGATCTACCATTGAACTTCTAACTTAATTGGCTTGAAGAAGGCCTTGCCTCATAAATCTATAAGAGTTATTTATTTTTGTTTTATGGGCATGAGTTTTGGTGTATACACGGGTGTACCATGTGCATGTCTACTGCCTGTAGCAGCCAGAAGAAGGCATCAGATCTCCTGGAGCTGGAGTTTCAGATGACTGGGAGCCACCATGTGGGTGCTGAGCCGTCTCTCTAGCCCTCACATTTTCATGTTAAAATGGAATAAAAGAAGCACTCAGAAACAGATGGGGATTTCTTCTTAATGGGAAATGGTTCTGGAGAGATGGGCTGGAAATATTAGGAGCAAAGGCCCTTTATTAACTCTCATTTTGGATAATTGCTATGTTCACAACTATTTAATCAGCACAAGAGGGCAATCAATTTTAATCTCCTAGCTAAAGCAGGCTAGAAATTCTGGCCAAAAGTAATTTTGCACCCAGATTCCCGGTTTCACAAAGTCTGTCCTTTCATGCCAGAGCTCTCTTTCGCAAGGTCTTTGGTCTTAAATTAACTCCTGGACAAGGTAAAACATTGTATGCCTTCACGGGAGATGTCTCCAACCCCTAATCCATTACTTTCAAATATAAGTTCATGATAAAATATGGATTAGTCTATCATGATTGATAGCGAACTTAAGGTCAAGCCAACGTCTGTAACAACCTTTAAAAATAGGTCTGTCCGGGCTGGGCATGTGGCTCAGCGTAACACATCTGCCTAGCATACAGGTGGCCCTAGGCTAGATCCTCAGCACCCCTAAAGTCTAACAAACAACCAACATGAAAAAGCTCTCACAAAACAAAGATGAAAAGTCTGCCTACAGAATACTGCTTGCTTGATGCAAGCATCACGTGTCCAGCAAGGCTAAAAGTCCACCTGAACACTCGCCATCGATATACTTTTTATAGACACGAGCTGGGTGCTGGGTACTGCAGAAGCGCTTTAGTGGGGTGGGGAGAAATCTTCTCTTACTTCCCACTGATGACAAGTCTATCCTCAGCTAAGAGAACACCTGCTGTGGAAACAGGCTGGACTGAGTTCAGAAGAACTGAGCCTGGCTCAGAATGCTTTCAGCTTTTCAACATCCAAGGCGAGGAGGAAAAATGTCCAGCTGAGAAGTGGATAGAAAACAGTGGTGTTCATGAAAGATTTCTTAGACAAACCATAAGAAAACTGGGACAAATCTTGACTATCTTATTTCTTTTCTAGTGATTGGCAAGCAGTTAGGAATTGTTCAGTTCCCAAGGCCAGTGAGGTTAGGGAATTTAGCTACGGTGACCACGGAGACCACCAGGGAAGCAGCTGAGGTCTTGTCTTGACCACACCACACCTCACTGGTCATCACTGATGGAACATATTCAGTGCCAGGCTGGTGCTCTGGTCATGGCCACATGCCTCCTGCTGTCCAGCAGCAAAGGTGTGGGGCCTGCAGTGAGAATTCCTGAGTTCTCTGCTCTAGTCCGGGGTTATTGTGTCTGAGTGCCTGAGCAGCTGGCAGTCAGGTCTCTCTTCCAGTTTCCGCTGCCCCCAGTGCATCTTGTGGTCGGTCCTTTTCCTATTTCGGGTGGTGCAGCCAGTCTAGAGAAGCGCAGCGAGCAGGACTGGGCAGAGCTCCTGGGAGCCAAGGTCTCTTATTTCAGTGCTGCCCAGACTTCTCCCCTCTTCCTAAATCCTCTGACAACTCATTATCAGTCTTTTTGCTCCTGCTCTTGCGCATTCCCACATCATCTTCCACGACAGGGCCATGACTCATTATGTATATAACCAACCGTGTCATTTCACCCTCAAACCTTCAGCGCCCTCTCATTGTTCTGAGCAATGCCTGGGCTTCTTCTGTGCCTCTCTGACCTCATCTGTCCTGTCTGGGATGCTCCAGCCACACGAGCTCCTCATATGTTCTATGATTACTGCTGATTTTGGACTCACAGTTTGCGTCCTTGTGTGTTAATTTTCTGTCAACTTGGCATAAGCTGGAGTCCTTTGAGAAGGTGGTACCTTTACTGAGAAAACCACCTCATCAGAATAGCCATAGGGAAGTCTGTGGTGCTATCGCCGACTAAGTCAGTAAACAACGTTTTTTCCATGGCCTCTGCTTCGGCTCCTGCCTCTAGGTTTCTTGTTTGTTTCCTCTGATGATGAATACTCCTTTCTTCTCCTAGTCGCTTTTGGTCATGGTGTTATCATAGCGATAACATAGCATTTTTTTTGTTTTTTGTTTGTTTGTTTGTTTTTTAATTGCTGACTGAGTAAGTCCTTAACCCGGCTTCTCAAAATCATGTTTCCTTGGATTCTGCCCTTGGTCCAGAGTTTTCATTCTGTGTAAGGCTCCCCTGAGGAAATCTCTCCAGCACTCATGGTTTTAAATCTAATGGTGTAGCCGGGCGGTGGTGGTGCACGCCTTTAATCCCAGCACTCGGGAGGTAGAGGCAGGCGGATCTTTGTGAGTTCAAGACCAGCTTGGTCTACAAGAGCTAGTTCCAGGACAGGCTCCAAAACCACAGAGAAACCCTGTCTCAAAAAAACAAACAAACAAACAAAAAAAAAAATCTAACGGTGTTAGTGATTAACAAACCTGGCTCAAAGCTCTGAGGTAGACTTGGATACTGAGCTGCCTCGTGATCATCTCTGTGTGGATAACCTATAGCGATTTTAAACTCAAGTCATCATAGCTAGGCAGCGGTGGTGCCCGTCTTTTAACCCAGCACTCTGGAGGCAGGAGAATGCGGATTTAGGTGAGTTTGAGGCCAGCCTGGTCTACCAAGCAAGTTCTAGGACAGACAGGACTACACAGAGAAACCCTGTTTTGAAAAACTAACCAACAAAACAAACAAAGAAACAACAGTTAAATTCAAGCCATCTTTGACAGAACTCTATCCTTTTTTTAATCTAAATTAGCCTCTTCTATACTTCTCAATCCCAGTGCATGGTACCACTTTTGCCTGAACAAGAAAGCTGGGCTTTTTTTGCACTCTTTCCCGTTCTTTGTCCACTGTTCATTATTGTTCTCTCTCTGCACTTGTAACCCTGGGTTACAAGAGACGGCTCAAGATACATCCTCATTATTGTTGATGTCTGTGAAATAACCAGACGTTTCTATGGTTTTCTTTCCCCTGCATCCAAGTTACCCTACCTTCCCATCCTTGAAGTGCTTCTTCAGCTGTCTCTGCATGGCGGTCAGCTTCTTGGACTGCACTCCGCTGTAGGCCAGCAGCATGCCACCAAACTGCCTCTCAGTGATTCGTCCATCCACCGGGTCATGGCGTTCAAACTGGGTGGGAAGGAGACAGAGTGTTTGTGGGAGTAAATGGAAGGTTTTAACATGGATTGCAGAATGATCAACAGTGTTCCATGAAAGAAATGAATTTGGCCCTCAGTATCTCACAGATAAACCAGAACTGCTTATATGCATACATGAAATTACCACAATAAAAATCATTACTGAGTTATCAATATGTGCTAATACTAATAAAAAAAAAACCCAGAACAGTCAAAGCTCCTCCCATACCCCACAGGTCAGGGGCACTCTTGAGAGGATAGTGCCAATTTTAAAACTCTACAAAAATTCAAAAAATCACAATTTTTTCCTTGCTCCCTCCCCTTCCCCTTCCTTTCCCCTTCCCCCTTCCCTCTCCTCACCTCTCCTCTCCTCCCCTCCTCCTCCTTCCTTCCTTCCTTCCTTCCTTCCTTCCTTCCTTTTTTCCTTCCTTCCTTCCCACAGACTTTCACTATGTAACCCTGGCTGGCCTAGAACTCAGTCTGTAGCAGGCTGGCCTCTGCCTCCCAAGTGCTGGGATTTCTACATGAAAAGTAATAACCACTCTCTAAGATTTCCCATGCCTTACTTCTCAGAGAAGACTTAAACACGATTACAAATTTTATCAATTGTGCATATGCAAAATCAAGCTTTTGTGAGCTGCCATGTGAGTGCTGGGAATCAAACTCGGGTCCTCTGGAAGAACAGCCAGTGCTCTTAACTGATGAGCCATCTCTAGCCCCCAAATCAAGTTTTTGTATGCACTTAGATCTTTAGGGACTTCAAACAAGAGTAATTAATACATTTATAAGTTTTCTGGAAAATGAATAACTGAATATTAGGATATCCATAGAGTTTAAGAAAAATAGGTATTTAAAAATATGTATACAGCATAAAATGCCCTTAGCAGACTTGCTAATTACAAAGCTACTGAAAAATCATTAAAGACATTTATATATGCAGATGAAAAGTCTAAGCATTAAGGACTTCTAGCTATTCTAAGGGTTATCAGAAAATTGAGATTTCATTTAAAGAAAATGACGTGAAGATGGTAGGATCTCTCCACGGTTTTACTGGAACATGTTCCCATTCCTACATGGCAGGGCTAATGTGTTTTCCTGAGAGGGTATACACAGACGTCAGAGGGTACTAAGGGCACATCAACAGCACTTCCTGATTGTCTTCTAGTCTTCCAGCACTTGGATTGGTCATTGTGCGGCACAGAAAGGAAGGAGACAATTCTGTTTTCGCCCTATGGAGATAGGACACACGAGACAAGCAATGAAAACGGAAATCGCTAAGAGAGGATTCTTTCCCTTCTCATTTCCTCAGTTGGCCTGGTCAGCTGACACACCACATCTCCTCACTCATGAGCCACGGGAGTGTCCGAGCCATGAGAACCATGCTGTAATAGCGACCCTTTACTGGGCATGTGCCACACCCAGGCAGCTAACGTACACCTTCTTTCATTTAAGCTCCACTCTGCAGGTAAGAAGACTGAGGCACTATGCGAGCACATGTTACAAGGCTGGATGTGCAAAGGCAGCCCAGCCCATCGGGGCCGACACCATTTCCTGCTTCTCCCCAACCTTCAGGACAGCACTCGGTCCTTTTCAATCAACTGGAACACCGGGGGTGGGAGTGGGGGGCTGAGAGCCTTGTTTAAGAGAAAGCAAAGCTATCTGCAAAGGAAATCAACGCCATCAATACCGAGTGAAGGTCTCCTTCCCCACCCAAGCCCGCGGTGTTCTACATCGGTCATTCCATCACTTCCACAGGACTGATTAATTTCTGACAAGACCCAAAGGTTTTGGGATTCGATTTAAGTTTGATTTATGGCTCAATTTACCATCCTGGAAGAAAACAGAGGAACTGATAAAAATTCTGCAAGTGGGCAACTTTCTGCACTGTTTGCAGCAGGCAGGTCTCTGTTTCCAGTGGGCTTAAACGCCTGAGTCAGAGTTGGCGGTACAGAATCCATTTACAATCGGATCCTAAGATGAAGCTACTGCCCCTGTTCTGCAGGCTGGACATTGGTACTCCCCTTTCTGGAATTCCCCATGTCGTGGGGGTAATCTCACACCTCAGCCTTTCAGCCCTCTGCGGCAAGGCAGACTTGAGGCTGAAATGTTTGTCTGCAAACCGGACAGCAGTTGGCTCAGGGAAGTCCTTCAGTTATCAGCCTTCAGAAGTGCAAAGATGCCTCTGGTATTTTTCAAGGGCAGTTTCCAGGGGAGACCCTCAAGCAGCAATTTCAGTGATCAAATTAGGATTTTTACTAACATTTGAAGGCCCAGACTTGGCTTTTGGTAACAGGTTTCATTATTATTAAGCAATTAGAACTGAAACCCTTAAACACTAATATTTGCTCTTTCTGCACAGTCTGGCCCACTTCAGAACTCAGGGCTTTAGCTCTTTGATTTGCCTCTGGGCAGCGCCTCTCTGCTTAGGCTACTGCGCCTTCTGAGGCAACACTATCTACCTAATGAGATTTTTTTCTGCATTGAGGGGATCAGGGCCTCATGTGTGCCAGTCTGTACGTTTCTCAAGTCTTTTCTTGTTTTGTTTTGTTTTTCGAGACAGGGTTTCTCTGTAGCTTTGGAGCCTGTCCTGGAACTAGCTCTTGCAGACCAGGCTGGTCTTGAACTCACAAAGATTCTCCTGCCTCTGCCTCCCGAGTGCTGGGATTAAAGGCATGTACCACCACCACCCGGCTGTTTCTGAAGTCATAAATATGGCAGGGGTGGGGCCGTATGTGGGTATTTTACACACACACAACTAGTAACAAACAGACACAAACATTCTACATTCTACTGGTTCAACATTTTAAAGCTGAAGACCTACTTAAGTGAAAGTTTGGTAGTTTTGAAGATTGAGTTTCACTAGCTTAAAATGTCAAGGGCCATGGACAGATGTTACATGGCTGTAGAGATCATTCGTGCAATTATCTTTCGACAGAGTCTCACTATGCAGACCAAATTGGACTCAAACTCATGATCCTGCTGCCTCAGTTCTTCAAGGAAGCCATGCCTGGTCCCCATCTTGCATCTTTAGTATTGACAGTTCTGCAGGTGTGCTGTGGGTGAATGATCAATCCTCAAGGTCAAGGAAGGGCCTCAAGGAGAGACACCAGTCATTAAAAAATTATCAGAATGCAGGAAATGCCTGTGTATCTGGAAGTGGTCTCCAGTCTCTGGCTTGCACTGACTTAGCAAACACATGCTCACTTAGGTTGGATCCCCGTAAATTCCACTTAGGTGACAATTAAGGAATTCCATTCTAGTTAGTCCTGTGGCAAAGAACCTGTGGCCCAGCACACCACTCATTGTCTGTGCTGCTCCTCCGCGTTTCAAAGGCAGCTGACAGAGTTTCCCTCTGCAGCCCCTGCCACGGTCTCAAACATACATCAGCTGTCTCCCTGCTGATCCCCAGAGGGGTGGCGGGGCAGGCAAGCAAGGGCTAGAAAAGAGAAGCCAGCCAGCAAATGCTAAGATTTTTCCGGGCTTTCTACACACAGTGTTTTTGTCCCCTGCTCCTCGCAGAGAGGAGGATAGCCTTTTGGAAGGACAGATGGTCTATATTTATCTATGGGAGATGATCCGAGGAAGATGAAAAGCGAGGGAGAGAAGAAAATATGTTTTAATATAATGGCTAAAAAAAAAAAGATGGAAAAACAGTAGAAAGGAGGAAGAAATCGGTATCTGAAAGTGGGTCATCACTTAGTGAAGACAAGGCGTTATTACACTCTAGGAGGTGTAAAGCGGACCACACTATCACACAGTGACAGCCTCAGAAGAGACCTGTCCAGTCCCCAGGCAAACCTTTCCCGTACACAAGCGTTTCAGAATGACAAACTCTGCAGAGGCCTTTTCTAGCTTCTAAATTGCACAGTGCAACACCGCAAGGGGCTTCTGTGCCACCATTATTCCTGCAGGAGTTTCATACTATTAGGTTCATGAAAAAGAAAATGGATTACAGGCACTATTTCCCGTGGCACACCGTATTTTAAAGTTTGAGCTGCAATCTGTTTCTGTAATTGGATGGGCATCTCTAAACTACGAGGAATCTTCATGGCCTCACTCATGGCTGTCTTCTGGCAAGGTGAGGACGTGCAGGCCTGAAGTTTGGAATGGAGGCAACATCCGCTCTGTGCTCAGCACGGCTAACACAGTCCAGCAGACTCAGACCATGAGATTACTGAATATCAACCAAACTGCTAGGCTGCTTGTGGTGCTGGGTCCTTGTGCACGCTGGGCAAGTGATTATTCTATCTCTGAGTGACATGCCAGCCTAAACAACTATACTTTTCAATTCCAAACTTAAAGAGTTCTTACAGTTTAAAACTGGTTTAGCTGGAGCCAGAAGTGGTGGTGAATACATGTAATTCCAGCACTCAAGATGTGGGCTGGGCACGGTGGTGCATACCTTTAGTCTCCACACTGAGAAGGCAGAGGCAGAGGCAGGCGAATTACGAGGCCAGCCTTGTTCACTAGTGTTTCAGGGCCAAACCTTGTCTTTTTTTCCCTTTTTTTTGTTTGTTGTTGTTTTGTTTTGCCTGGGAAAGGTGGTGTGTGCCTGTAATCCTAGCTACTTGGGAGGTTTAGGTGGGAAAATCATTAAGCCCAGAAGTTTAAGAACTGCCCCAGGGAATCAAAAAGAAGGAAGTTTGGGCTGTGATTAAATCACTTGACCAAATCCTGAGTCCCAGTCGTGTAGCTAGACCAGGAACGGGGTTAACCTTTCTGACTGACAGCCCCAGGTGGTACACAGACATACATGCAGGCAAAACACACACAAGCGGAAACAGTGATACTTAGTATAAGATAAAATGTTTGCCCTTGTTAATGTATGGTAATTTTCACCCAGTTTGCCCATCTTTTAACTTGGTCTAGATCTATTTTATGTATGAAAATCTTTATTACAGCTAGATATATACTATCTTTTTAAGTAGTTATGCCTAAGAACTCTTTCCTAGTAAGGAAAGAAATGAAATATTCACCTGTAGCTTCTATATTTTCCTTTGTTTGAGCCAAAGTCTGACTGTATTGCCCAAGCTTTCCTTGAACTTTTTGTAGACCATGCTGGGCCTTGACCTTTTAATCCTCCTGCCTCACACCTGGAGCACAAGGATTATAGGTGTGACCCACTAGGCCTGACTCAGGATTTCTGTATTTTTAAACAAGGAAGAATCCTGTTTTTGTTAAAAAGATAATACTTCACTGTGGTGCTTAATGGCAGGGATTAACACCTCAGAAACAAAGAACACATCACACTCCGTGACTGAGGGCACATCTGGAACCTGAGGCAAGAGGATCCAGACTGCCAGGCTAACTTTGACTATGTGGTGAGTTCCAGGGCAGCCTGGGCTACATAAAAAGACCCTGTCATAAACAACAACAACAATGAAGGTGGGGGAAGAAAGGCTGGCAATGTGGCTCAGCTGACAGAGAGCGTGACTGGCACACATGAAGCCCTGGGTTCGGTCCCCAGCACTGCATTAACTGGAAGTGATGGCATATGTGGTCCCTATTACCCCAGCATTCAGGGAAGTACAAGACAGGAGGGTAAGAAGTTAGAGGTTATCCTTGGCTGCACACACAGGTCATTCTGAGCTACACGAGGATTATCCTTGGCTATACAACACAGGTCATTCTGAGCTACACGAGGGTTGTCCTTGGCTATACAATACAGGTCATTCTGAGCTACACGAGGGTTATCCTTGGCTGCACACACAGGTCATTCTGAGCTACATGAGACACTGTCTTTAAAAAAAAAAGTAGATTGCCAGCTGCATTTGTTTCAAATTTGGCAGTCTGCTAGGTCACTAGTTGGAATGTCTTGGGCATTTTAACTACCATTTAAATATTATATGAGCCCAATTAACCAGGTTGCCTCTCCTGAAGAGTCTTGGGCGACGTTCAGCCAGTTAACCCGTCTTCTGTTCAAATGTGTCAGGGTGGTATTAGGAAAGATCTGTTTTCAAAGAAAAGGCGGCCTGGAAGAGCAGGATCTTCAAAGGAGATTCCGAGGCTGCCGGGCTCAGTCTGCACACTCTCAGTAGGCTTAACACTTGAGCGTCCTTGTCCAGTCAGCTTGCATGGATCATTCGCATCCTGTGGCAGTTCTGGGTACCCTTCCTGAAGAACCTGACCAACAAAGGGCAAAAGGAACTGCTGTGCCGGGTCCCAGCCCCTCAGTGAAGTTACCGTTGCCACACGAAACTGCTGAGGGATTTCGGGGGTTTTTTCCTTTAAGAGAACTTTTAGCAAGCACTAGATGTTATAGGCAATTTCTGCTTCCAGTAACGTGAAAAATCCCTGGCTTTGCATTATACATTCCTGTGAGATCTGAGAGGCCCAGTGTTACTCGGAGTTCAAGGACACTTCTCTTTTCATGTGAGATCACAGAGTTTTGGAAATAGAAAGACTGCTGGGAGAAAAAATACAGAAATGCTCTAATTTCAGGAGATAAGAAACAAGGACCGAGGGATCAATGGCTGTAGGGAGGCAGACTGCTTGTGCTTTTCCCGAGTCCAAATATCTGTACAGAAAGTGTTGGGATCGGCTGCCTAGGCAAAAATACGGCAAGTCCATCCTAGTGCGTGGCTGACAGCTTGTCAGTTTCACCAGGGAGCTGGAGATTTGGCTTGTCTATTACTTGACGCCAAAGAACCAGAACCATGCATGATATGCCTAAAGGTGAGGCAAACTGGAAAACAACAGCTGACGCAAGCACTTTTAAGAAATAGTAATGGTAATCTAGACACGGAATTTACACTGGGCTGGTGATTTCTAACTGACCGTCTTTTCTTCACAGCAAGGAACCGAGACAAAATGAGATGGGTGAGCTGGTGCACGTCTGTAAACCAGACACTCAGGAGGCTGAGTTAGGAGAATGGAGAGCCGAGACAGGCTTAGTCTACACAGTGAGAGCCTGTCCCACTGCAAGCAGAAAAGAAAAACAAAAAAGGAAAAAGACAGAAAAATACAATTACTACCTCACCTCTGTGCCTCTAAAGCCAAATGCCTTTAAAGATCGACCTTGGGGAAAGACAGAAGATCCTTACTGATAAAGGGAGAAACCCGTATAAATCAGACCGTGTACTCTAGCCAGTGAAAATGTATGCACTTCCAGTGAGTTCTGGCATGATGGGGATTAGCCCCACCTCGCTGACACACAGAGCAAACTCCCAGCTGCACTGCCCACATGTCTGGTGACTTCTCACAGCAATGACAGAAACGTAAAAGCTGCCCGGCCGCAGCAAGGAGAACCCAGTCAACTCCAGACCCTCCGTGCTCCAAAGGAGGCGTTCACCAGTTTTGACAGGACCTGGAATAACTTGGGGCTCTGGAGGGAGGCTTGTTTTATGCTAAGGACTTGGGTAATTTTTCTTCTTGTCATTTTTCCTGTCTGGGGCTGCCCCCGCTCCATCTCCTTGTGTAAACCGTGTCCTTCCCTGAACCTTATGGTCCTACTAATGATCTCAAATGCACTCAGTTTTCCAGAATCTTCTGGGCTCTGACGACAGGTAAGGCCTACTAGGTGTGTCCAAAGTGTAGCGTTACAGGCTACTAGAGGCCTGGGAGAGCCAGGAATGCTGCCCAAAACAAAACTGTCAGCTTACGGAAAGCTTTGATGTATTTTTGCAATCTGGGACATGCCTGCTGACATAACAGCACTCATTCATTTACACCCCGCACTGCATTAGGCTTTGCTTGTTCATGGTGCCTGTATCTCTCCTAACATTATATACTGCTTAATAAAACTTCTTTTGTGCTTATGGTGTGTGTGTGTGTGTGTGTGTGTGTGTGTGTGTGTGTGTGTGTGTGCGTGCGTGCGTGCTATGTTGCACATGGTGGGGAAGTCCAAAGGATAATCTTGGGTACTGGTCCTTGTCTTATTTTCCATAAGTCCTTATGTTTTCATAGCAATATTCTACCTACCTGGTCACCTCCCAGCCCAGGATTAGCTACTTCTTGGAGGAAGAGCATGGGATTTATATTATTTGCTATGTCACACACATAGCAGGAGCTCATTACATAATTTTGGTTGAATGTCTCTGTCTTATAAAATTCAGCTGTCAATTTATCACCAGATGGGCACCTAAGACACACTTTGCAGTAGAGACTATGGTAGGCCTAAGGGGTGATGGTATGGCTTCTTTAGAATTGGCATTTATTCCCGAGGGCCAGGGGGATCTTGTAGTTGGCCCTAGAGCATCAAGGAGACGACGAGGTGTGGGCTCTGCTGGCTAGAAAGGACCACTCGCCTTTGCTGGGTCAGTTCACAAACAACAAGACTGAGGGAACCATGCGGACAGCCAAGATCAGCAACAGCAAGAGGGAGGCTGTGGGTAGGACAGCAGTGCTAGGCTTCACAAGTAAAACAGTTTGTACTCAGAATCTGGAAGCCGGCTAGGGTGATAAATTAGGTGAGACTGGCAGGTACATTTATTCACTAAAGCGAGCACCAAAAGAATCCATCAGCAAGGTTCTGGTTTTTCCTTTCATTTGCTATTCCAAAATTCTACTATGTCATCAATTTTTATAAAATGCAGGCAAGGATAGATGTCTGTAAATCATTAGCATAACTCTGTATCACTAGGAAAGTAAGACTGTTTTGATCAAAACACAGAAAGACCCACTCATCTGAGTTAGCAAACTGAATCTACACTTAACTGAAGACATTTGTGGGTGCCCTTCCATTTGGCCACTGGAACAGATGACCTCTGGGAAACACTCTACATGGCTCTATCTTCTCTATCACCACCCCCACCACATCCACATCAAAAGTACTGTTTGTCTGAGGGGTGGAAATGAATCCAAAAGAACACGGCAGCAGGAAACCAGCACGGCAGTCAGAGGACTTGATTTTGTTCTCCCTTGGACAAATACCAACTGTGTATCTCTAGGCAACCCGTTTAACCCTTCCGGGCCTCGGCTACTTCATCTATCACATGGGTACAATGACAGTATCTCTCTCCTAGGATTACTGTGAAGGTTAAATTAGATAAAAGATGTACAGTTACCTTGATTGATCTTTTCTCAAATATTTTTACTTAATTTTTTTTTTTTTGAGCTTGTGTTTCACCAGACAGCCCAGGATGGTCTGGAACTTCTTAGTCTATATTGCTGGGAATTGAACTAAGGACCTTATGCCTTTATGGCAAGCATCCCATCACTGAGCTCTGTCTGCAAATGCCTTTAGATAGTTCTTCACATTGTAAGAATTATTACTGCGTTGAAATCCTCTGTGTGTGTGCGTGTGTGTGTGTGTGTGTGTCTGTCTGTCTCTCTCTGCATGTGTCTCTCTGTGTGTGTCCAGAAGCACTTGACACCCTGCAGCTGGAGTTATAGGTGGTTGTAAGTTACCCAATATGGGTGCTGGGGCCTGAACTCAGGTCCTCTGCAAGAGCAGTACATGCTCTTAACTGCTGAGCCACTGTCGGGACTCTGTCCAAGAATGGAATTCTGTGAGAATTCTGAGTGCTGGGAGAAAACTCCCAGAAAACAAGGGTCTTGTACTCTCAGTTTCTTCAAAACAGAACTGTTCTTGAATGTGTTTTCACGCTCCTCCCGGGTGCAGTGGATGGGAGCGAGCTCACTTCAGCTAGTGTTATTCATGTGCCTCTATGGAAAAACATGTTTTTGCTACGTGCTGCTTTCCTTGTGATTGTATGCTTTACTAGGGACTCTTCTTGGCCCTCAGAGGATAAATTCTCCGATGCTCTGAATAAAGTTGGCTATTGCATGAGACTTTAGCTGGCCTCATTCTTAGGCCCACTCTCCCAGGTTCATGCGGTCAAAGAGGGTGGTAAACAATCCATATCTCAGGAAGTAGAAAAAGACAAGATCTCCTGAGTAAACTGGGAGCATGGGGACCTTGGGAGAGGGATGAAGGGGAAGGGAGAGACAGGGAGGGGAGCAGAGAAAAATGTAGAGCTCAATAAAAATCAATACTATATATATATATATATACACATATATATGTATATATATATATATCCACATCTCCAACTCCATTATTATTATTATTAACATTAATTTTTAAACTGTGTGTTTGTGTGTGTGTATACACATGAATGCTGGTGCCTGCACAGGCCAGAAGTGGCCGTCAGATCCCCTAGAGCCAACATTCTGGGTGAGTGTAGGCTGCCTGACATGGGAGCTGGGAAGATCAGGCTCTTAACTGCTGGGCTGTCCTCAGTCTTACATTTAGTATCTGAAATCAGTAGACTTCTGAAGCTTGTCATTGGCTAGGCAGCAGCTGTGCCATTGTCACTGCCTGCAGAAACAAGTTGAAGCTGGCAGAATAGGTGTCAACAGCTTAGGGGAAAACCCCAGGTGACAGTGGGATTTTCCTTTCAAAGTCTGCATCAACACAGAGCTGTGGTGGCTCAGAGGACAACAGTGTGTCGGGGAGCAGCCAGCCGGCCAGCCCGAGTCAGGCTAAGACACTCAGAGGTGTGCTGGCTCCTGAATGAGGGCAAGTTTAGACCAAGTTATTAATTTATTTACTAGCATTTCCCTTTTGTGTCTGCATAAGAATGCCATATACTAAAAGCCTCAGCCTAGAGGAATATTGTAAGCTTGATAGTTATTGACAGGGAAAAAAAATCCTGGCATGGCTCCTGATGTAACTAAATATTTTTACTACGCAGAAAGTAAAGAAGTTATTTTTGTCATGGTGAGCTCCACGGCATTTTCTTTTCTCTCTCTGGCAGAAGATGATGGTGCATCCCTCCAATGTTTGTGCTTTGTTGTTTGATAAGTGTGGCAGTAATCAGCCGGGCACAAGCTGAGAGCTCAGGAAACATTACCTTCAGCTACATTAAAAACGTATCTTATTCTTGTTTTTGCTTATGTGTATCTGTGTGGATGTATGCCATGTGTGTTTATATGTGCCCACGGAAGACAGAGGGGGGCACTGGATACCCTGGAGTGGAGTGACAGGTGATGAGTCACCTGATGTGGGGGCTGCACACTGAACTCAGGTCTTAAGAGCAGCACGCGTTCTGAACCACTGACCCATCTCTCTAGCATCCCTTCAGCTACGATTAAAAAGAAATATAACATCTTCTATAAAGATAGCCAATACTGGAGGAGGGGCTCATGAGGTCCACCCCTGGCTGAAGAGCGATGGGCAGTTAGTTCCTGCTGGCTGCCAGTGGAGGGCAAGTCACTTTTCTTCATTAGCCCCTGGTCAGGTGCTCATGCGTCAGAAAAAAACCAAAACCAAAACCAAACCATACTCATGTTCAAACAGGCTGCGCTAATCAGACTCAGTGGGTCACAGAAAAACAAAATGACAAGGGTGTAAGGGAGATTGTTCTGGGAAGGAGGGGTCCAAAGGGGTTAGCAGGGCAAGGAAGGATGGAAGGGGTATATATGAATACGATCAAAATACATTACACAAGTGTGTGAAATTATCAAGTTATACATTTTAAAATGTAACAGAGAAAAGCTGATTGAGAAAGGAAAGAAAAACAAAGAAATAATGCTTTTAATATTGCCCCTCCTGGCTCGCATGGATCTTCCCTCCCTCCATGGCTTGCATGGATCTACCCTCCTTCCATGGCTTGCATGGATCTACCCTCCTTCCATGGCTCGCATGAATCCCCCCTCCCATGGCTCTCATGAATCCCCCCTCCCATGGCTCACATGAATCCCCCCTCCCATGGCTCACATGAATCCCCCCTCCCATGGCTCACATGAATTCCTTGCATGTAGGAGACAGAGGGAGAAGAGCTGGGGAAAAGCGAACTCTGCTTGGGATTAAAGGCTGAATCATAAACTCCCTTTTTAAAAACTCGGCTTCGGTAAATTCATGGAAGCCAGAGCTGTAAGAATAAGCCCTAAGCCCTGCACTTACTCCAAGCAGGCCCCCACATTAATGGGGTGCGGGGTAGTGAGAATAAGTTCTTCCCATTTGCTCACTCATGTGTGCCCCACAGTGCTCTTTGACAGAGGTGTAACAGCTCGTGTCTACTTACACAGGGGTTCTGCTGTCTGTGCACTGACTAAGGCAGCTTCCCAGATAATCTTGGGGGTCTTCTAAATTATTTTACATGGATGCATGTTGCTGGCTTGATTATAGCCACGACAAACATTGCAAAGAATTATCAGGCCCGTAATCGAGGCTGCGAGAGGATGCAAGCATGCACGCGCCTAATGAATAAGGGGGAAGAAGAACGGAAATTCTTCTTAGGTAGCTGTATGTTAGGCGGTGTGTACCCAGGAGGAGGCAACATTATGAAAAACAGCTCTTGACTGTGGTTTTCTACAGTATCACCAAACCGAGACATGAAGAACAATTGTGGCGCTAGAGAAATGACAGCATTACAGAGATCCACCTGCCTGTGCCTCCAGAGTGTGCTCCACGACAATAGACTAATCCTACCACCCTTAATTCTGACCATCCAGAGAGCCGTTCCACAGGCAGTGAGCTCATTATCATTAGCTATTATGGAAAAAGCTAACAAGACAGAGTAAACACGGCAGGTGAAAGGCCAGAACACTTTCAGTAAGAAAGATGTAGTGGTATAGGCCTCAAATCCCAGTACAAAAGAAGATGAAGCAGGAGGATACAGAGTTTGAGCTGCCTGGGCTACAAAGTGAAACCCTGTCTCCCCAAGTGTAACCACTCCCAGTCCCCCCAAAAGAACAGTATTTCTCTGAGAATAGGAAAACGATTTAATCTCATCTTCTTTTTGCCTTCTATTTTTGAGACAGGGTCTTCTGTACCCAGGGAGGCTCTAAACCACTTCTGCCTCACTTTTAAGTTTACATGTTGCTGGGCAACGGAAACCAGGGTTCCCTGCATGCCAGACAAGTGCTCTACCAATGGAGCTACATCCTGAGTTTCCTTGAGTCTTTTATGATAACAGTTGGGAAAAACAGAAAAGAATTGCCCCCAGTTCAGCTAGCCACTGATTGGCCAGTCAAGCTCTTCAGATGACCAAGGAAAATCTGAGGAGGGTCATGTGAGAAGTCACTGACTAATGATTTTTGTTCGCTGGGCCCTTGAAAGGCTTTGAAGTTTGTGTATGGTGCACAGAGGTCTGTGATCACAGGGGCCTCGTCCTGTAAACCCTGTGCATGCTTTGAGGTCATTCTTTTTAGCTTTTCTAGTTGCTTTCAAGCTTCTATTTGGGTGTACATAATAAAAAACAAAACAAGCTGGCCTCAGCAAAAAAAGAATTTCAGAGCCCCAGGAGATGAAGGTGGTCCAGAGATGGGGAAGGGCAAGTGAGGGAAGGAGAGAGAGGCTGGGTTCCCACTTCTCTGCAGTCACCCAGCCCTGGTTTTCTGTTAGCCTCCTCCTGTCTCAGCACAGCAGACAGCAGAGATTTCCCTGGAGCTGTCTTTTTGTTTTTGTTTTTAAAGATTTATTTATTATGTATATAGTATTCTGCCTGCATGTATGCCTGGACACCAGAAGAGGGCATCAGGTCTCATTATAGACAGTTGATGAGCTATTATGTGGTTGCTGAGAATTGAACTCAGGACCTCTTAAAGAACAGCCAGTGCTCCTAACCTCTGAGCCATCTCAGAGTTTACTTGTTATAACACATTTACAAGAAGAGGCAGCTATCCCTCTTCCCAGTGTCCAGTTTCCTGTGGAAAAAGTCTGATTGGTCCACACTGGGGTTCGTCATAATGAAGGCGCAGAGAGGCAGGGTGTAGAAACAGGGCTTGCACAGGCCCACACCTGTTCACAAATCCTTGCTGAAAACTGAGCTGACTCTCCCGCTTTCTCAAAGGTCCCTTCCCATTTGTAGACAGGCTTTTAACAAACAATGAAATGGTTACATAGCTGAGTGCTCTGAAGAAAATGGACACCGCGCTTGAGAAATGGGTGACGAACCCATCTCGGAGTGGAAGGGTGGAGTCAGGACAGGCCTCTATGAGGAAGTGAGGTTGCATTTCCACTGAAGGAAGGAACTGGGTGAGGAGGACAAAAGGAAGGTGGGTGAAGGAGGAAGGAAGGTCACCGCAGGCACTCGGCAGTACAAAGGCCTCTGGGTGGAAGACTGGCTGGCCTGAGGTGACCAGGAGGAAGAGGCAGAGGTGAAGTTACATAGGGCCTACTGGCATGGTCCTGAGTGGTCCGTGCAGAAGAGCTGATGCTGAGAGCAGATGGAGCTGGAGGTGACGCTCCTGACAGAGACTATGGGAACGAACGGGTGGACTGAAGACTTCAATTCCTTTCTACTTCATACACATTTCTCAGTGTGACTCTAATTACCTGAAAGACTATGGCGGCTCCACGGCTTCGCTGCCAACACTAAGCCTTTATTAAAGGAAAATCAGGCAATTCTGTACTTCTTCCTCACAGGTTTTTCTTTTGCTGGGTCTAGAAGAATGCTTTCATGTCTGAAATAATGCTTCTCTGATCCTTAGGTCCTTTCAAAGTCTTCTTTAGGTCTTACGATACTGGCAGCTGTGGCTATCTATGTCAACGGGAATGACCGGGACAAGGTAACTGAGGCAGTGGCTGAAGCCACTTCCACCATCTCCTAGAGCTCTCTGCCGTCTGCAGCTCTGCATGGATCTGATCTAAAGGGCTAGCTGAGACACACAAGACGAAGTTAATAGTCGGTCACTCCACAGCTTCACTACAATTCCAATTCCTGCCTTTTTGCTCTGGCTGCCACACGGCGGGGAGGCTGTAACGGGCCCTGTCACCTCCACGACTGGCATTACCTGAGGAGATCGGCACCGGTTTTAGTTTGGAGGCAGAAGGGATGTTAATGAGTACATTTCATCAGGACCCACCGGATAAACACAATAAAATTATGTCACCGTGGCAACAGCTGCTTGGTCTTCTGTCCCGAATTACCAGCTAATGAGGGCACACGGAGGCAGGCAGATCCAGTGTTTAAAGCCATCAGTCCTCGGGCTGGACACAGAGTTAGCACAGTTCAGAAGCAACTGTGTAGCCTGCACTCTGCCCTTAGCATCTGCCCCTGAGTCCGCTAACACATGGGCCTGGGGAACCACGGAAAAGCCAGGGGTGGAAGGTGAGCCTTTTCGTATGGCCTCTAAAGTCTGGTTTAGTGAGGACCGGAAGGCCATGTCCCCTTATTCCAGACTGAACTTAGGTTCCTCTATGGAGAGCAGGCTCCTGGGCACAGCTGACAGTGCACATGTAAAATCTAGTTAGCTCTGGCCCGTTAACAACTGCACGTTCAGATAAACGGACTTATTCACCTCACCAAACACATCCATGGCTTATTAATTTCTCTGGCAGAAACCGAATGCAAAAACCACACTCACATCACACCTGTGATTACACACAGAAGTGAGGAAAATCAAAGAGACTGCTCCCTCGGGTACCGAACTGCCAGACTGGAAAGCTGTCTATTAACAGTGAACTCCAGAGCCGAATTCAGATCCACGGATATGCCCCAGGATGCGCTAAGACAAACTTGGCGATAATTGAGGAGAGATTTCCCCACCGTTCCTGGTAGACACAAGAAAGAAGCTGCTGTGTGAGCTCTCTGAAGTAAGTAGAAGACGAGATTAGTAGCTGACAAAAAAAGTTGCAGTATTACTCCAGACTCAAATTCTAAAACCTCGATGCCAGGCAGCCCGTGACAAAATCTACGTCAGTGTGTGGGAGGGCCTGGTGGGCAGCGCACTTGATTCCACTTCCTTGGGCTAGTATCCTGGATAAGTAAGGGTTTCCACTAGAGCTTATACAAGAGTATAACCAAATAGGTAACTTGCAACTTAAAATTTGATATTCATTAGGTCAAAGGAATAAAATAATTCAGATATCTGGGGGCTGTCACTAAATGACACGCTAATGTTTTTGTAATTTTTTGCATCATATCCACATATTATGAGAGTATAATTCTGCAAACGAGAAGTTAAAAAGGAATCTGTTGGGTTTTAAATGCATTATCAAGGCGTCACAGTAGGAATATCCCAAACTGGCTACAAATATTGCAGAAAAAAACCCTACAATTGCAAAGTAATCTTGATATATTCCTCAAATTGAGAAAACAAATTACAAGCACACAAATATTTGCATACTATACACTGCTTTGACTGTGAAATGACATTTGTTTGCAGTGCCCAAAATGTGTGCTGTAAACGGCAGCCACAAATCATTGTGTGCAGCATAATAGGGGATTGCTTATTCTCTCTAAGGCTCTCGTCCTAGGAACAGTAGGGGAGACTCAATACAGAGGTTGAGAGGCGGTTTCCTTGTGGATGCAGAAGCTGCCGATGGAGACCTTGTTCTGGGAGAAGGGAGGGGCCGTGCCTGAAGTATACACATGTGGGCAGCCTGGATCATAATCACACAGGGCTGGGCCTTTCAGGATCGAGAGAGAAGAGAGCCATGAGCAGTGCTCAGCTCCTACAGAGTAGCATCTGGGGTGAAGGAACGCACTTCCCTAGTCACTGGATTCAAAATTAATGAGACGTGGGGCAGGACTCCGGGGATCCTGAGCAGTGCCAGCTACCACAGAGAGGCCATGAGCCATCTCAAATAAATCCCCATCGATGGGGCCAAGTACATGAGACAGCACTGGAGGCAGCATGCCACTGGAACCGACTGGTCTGGGCTCAGCCTTCTGAAAGACAGTGTGGTACTCTGGGGAAGGTGTGGATAGCAAAACGGCCTCCGGCGTTCCCCTTCTCCTAATGCTCACAAGCTTGTGTACCCATTCCAGCAGTGGACCAGCATCTCTCTGAGACCCGTGAGAGGCCACTGCCATATCTTGAGCATCTATGAAGAGGTTCACAGAGCAAGGAACCGAAGCCTTCTGCCTACAGCTGTGTGAGCGAGCTTGCCAGAGAAGCCTGCGGCTCAGTCAAGCCCTCAGCTAGACTACTTCCGGATTCCTGTCCCTTGCAAATTCTAATATATATATATATACTGTTTTAGGCTGGCAAAACAATCAATTCCTATCCTCCAGCATAATGAACCCAATATACCTCATTAATTTTCTAGCTGATCTATGCTGCAAGTTAGTGACTGCGGATTAATTAGGGCAATTTCTCATACCATAATGGTTAACTAACAGCTGCCAAATTAAATGAACACATTCACTTTTTCATTTGTGTGTGCATGCAGATATACATGAGTAGGATGTACTAATATCCTGAGAAATGATAACAGCAATTTCAATATTGATAATTCTATACAATGTCCAGTAAAGAGGAAGTGGCCACCCTAATCCTTTCTTTAAGAAAAGTATTATTGTATTTATTTTATTTAAAAGATTATTTATGTATATGTGTATGTCTGTGCATACATGCACACCCATGGAGCCCAGAAAGGGTGTCAAAACCCCTAGGACTAGAGTTACAGATGATTGTGAGCCACCATGATGGTGCTGGAAATTGAACCTGGGTCCGCTGAAAGAGCAGCCATTGCTCTTCATCAGAGAGCCACCTCTCCAGCTCCTATTTCTTTGTTAGAGATAGGGTCTCACTGTGTTGCTCAGGCTGTCTTGAATTCCTGGGCTTACGCATTTCTGACTCAAACCCCTGAGCAGCTAGCTAGACGACAGGGACACACGCTGCCTCTTAATTTCTAATATCATTCATCGTAAGATATCTGCATGGAAATTTGAAAATATTATCAAAATAGTTCACCAGTATCTTCCAGAACAATGAATTCAATATGCCTCATTTTCTTCTTTAGTTGAATATACTGAAAATTACTGACATGGTATTATGCTGTGTATTGTTTCCAACATCTCTTCAGGTATGAAGGACTGGAGCTAAGAGTCTTCACAAACCGGAGAAATTAAAAGAAGGAAAAAAGAGGCTCAAGATTTTGACTCTTAGCTGTTTTGTGGTGGTGCACACCTTTAATCCCAGCACTCAGGAGGCAGAGGCAGGCAGATCTCTGAGCTCAAGGACAGCCTGGTCTTACAGAGTAAGTTCCAGGACACCACACAGAGAAACCCTGTCTCAAAAAATCAAACAAAGAAACAAAAAACCAAACAAACAAACAAACAAAAAAAAAACAACAACAAAAGAAGATTTTTGACTCTATCTCACACACCACAGGCTCCATTTCTACCCAGAACCATAAAATTCTGGAGTTGAAAAAAAAAACAAAAACAAAACAACTTAGAAATCATTTGGACAGTGGTGTCAACCTTCCTAATGCTGAGACCCTTTATTTAATATATATAATATTCTGTGTTCATGTATGCCCAGAAGAGGGCACCAGATCTCACTACAGATGGTTGTGAGCCACCATGTGGTTGCTGGGAATTGAACTCAGGACCTCTGGAAGAGTAGTCAATGCTCTTAACCACTGAGCCATCTCTCCAGCCCGGCTGAGACCCTTTAATACAGTTCCTCATGTTGTGTTGACCTCCAACCATAAGATTATTTCATTGTTACTTTATAACTGTAATTTTGCTACTGTTATGAATTGTAATGTAAATATCTGATGTCACTTGACCCCAAAGGGGTTGCAACCCATAGGTTGAGGACCACTGATCTAGGACATTAAAAAATTCTATCAATATAGGGCTGTAAAATGGGCCATTTTCTGATCATCTGCCAAGCTTTAAAGGCTGCAGAGCTGCACAGACTAAGAATAGACAGCAGTGCCAGGAAGTCCAGGTCACTGATCCTCCCGCATTTCCTCTTTGCACAATTAAAGACATGTAGGAGACACCAGCAGGTTGTGGCAGGGCATTCTGTGGAACAGAGTCAGCAAAGGAAATGACAGGTCAATGCCCATGTGAGGATGAAGAAACGGGCAGCGAGTGCGGAAGGGAGGCTAGACACCACCTCAGGAATGCCAGCATTATCTCCATCCTGCACAACAAATTAAGGTTCCTGTGTTGGTGAGGGTTTCTGGCGCTGTGGTAAAACACCATAACAGAAAGCAAGTTGGGGAGGAAAGGGTTTATTTTAGTTTACAGTTTGATATCACAGGCCACCATCTGGGGAAGTCAGGACAGGAACTCAAACAGGGCAGGAACCTGGAGGCAGGAGCTGATGCAGAAGCCATGGAGGGTGCTGCTTACTGGCTTGCCTGGCTGCCTTCTAATATCTCCCAGAACCAGCACCCCAGGGGTAGCACCACCTACAACGAGCGGGGACCTCCCACATCAACCATCAATCAAGAAAATGCACCATAGTTCAATCTGCTGGGGACAGTGTTTTTTTTTTTTTTTTTTCCTCAATTAAGGTTTCCTCTTCCCAAATGAGTCTAGCTTGTGTCAAGTTGACATAAAACTAGCCAGCACAGTTTCCAAGGTCACAGAAGTAAAATTAAAACTTAAATCCATTAAAAAATACAGACATTGTTATTGTATACCAGTTATTCTAATAGGTTATTCCATTTATAGTGAAATACTTATCGTGTGCCTAGTCTACGCTAAACATAGTCTGGGGGGTAAAAAGTGAACAAGTTAGATATTTCATTGCCTCATGAATCAGTGGACAGGAATTGGGGGAGACCGGTTTTAAACAGGTGGCATGCGCTTGTCTTAGGCTATTGTACCACCACAAGTTCAAGACAAGCTTGGGCTACCCAGTAACGCTTTGTCTCAAAAGCCACTGCTATTGGGGCTGCTGAGTCGGCTTAGTGGTTAGGAGCACTGACTGCTCTTCCCAAAGACCTGTGCTCAATTTTCAGCACCCACAGCATAGCTCACAAATGTCTGTAACTCCAGCTCTAGGGGATCTGATATCTTCTGGCCTTCAAAGGCACTAGGCATGTATGTTACACATGGATACAGGCCAAACACCCATACACAAAATAAGATAAACCACAGTGACCCCCACTGCTGAGCCATTAGCTATTGCCAGGTTCTGGGAGAGGACAAACATCCCTGTTTTTAGTTGTGTATCCTGTGCTAAGTTCACCAAGTTCCAAAGCCATGGCCACATAGATGGCCCCTGGCTAATCCTGGTGGTCACAAAACAAAGGGAGGGAACATGAATGTTCAACAGGTTTGCAGGGAGAGTGAATGGGGTGGCTGGGAAGTGGGAGGCAAGAGTAGTCAGCCTGAAAAAGTGTATACATGAGGCCAGGCCGTGATGGCGCACGCCTTTAATCCCAGCACTCAGGAGGCAGAAGCAGGCGGATCTCTGTGAGTTCGAGGCCAGCCTGGTCTACAAGAGCTAGTTCCAGGACAGGAACCAAAAACTACGGAGAAACCCTGTCTCGAAAATCCAAAAAAAAAAAAAAAAGTGTATACATGAAAACTTGCAAAAACAATTGACACCCTCCCCCAATGAGTGGATAAATGGATGAACAAATGAACAGAGAGGCCAAGGAAACTTCTCTAAGCATGTGACACTGAAAATGACCACATCTCCTAGAGCTACCTCTTCACAGCGGCCTCGCCAGCCCTGCCAGGTGTCCTGAGCCCTCACCCATGCACTGCACCTCTCCCCGTGGACACAAGGGTGCTCTCACAGAGATCCATCCTTCCCAGGCTGGGGGCTCTGCACCTCTCCCCGTGGACACAAGGGTGCTCTCACAGAGATCCATCCTTCCCAGGCTGGGGGCTCTGCACCTCTCCCCATGGACACAAGGGTGCTATCACAGAGATCCATCCTTCCCAGGCTGGGGGCTCTGCACCTCTCCCCATGGACACAAGGGTGCTGTCACCGAGATCCATCCTTCCCAGGCTCCCCTTCCTCCTTCTGCACAGCAGCAATCCTGTCCCTGGCTTTCTTTGTATTCTTTAGGGACACTGACCATCCCTGTTTGGGCTCCTATACCCACAGTGGCCATACACTGGCTATCCCTACCTACATCTCCAACTGTGCCATTACTCAGAATGCCAAGCCCAGGTGCCCAACCACTTCCTGACCAACCTGAGATGCCCCATCAGCACTTCAGCCTGAGCCAAGCACTTTGGCACATACCTATAATCTCAGTACTCAAGAAGCTATCATGAGCTTGAGGTCAGTGGCCTATTTAGGGAGATCCTGTCTCATGCCCACCCCAAAACCCACCAACCTGAAAATGACCAAAACAGAACTCAGCACTTCTCTGAAAGTGCTGCTTATAGAAGCTCCCCTCTCCTCTTCTCTCCTGTACCAGACACCAAATCCAGAAATACCTTTCACTTAGGATTTCGCAAACTAACCCTTTCCGTTCTCCTCTTTCCTAAGATTACTTTATTAATTTCTCTTTGGATAAACACTAAAACCATTGAATAGCCTGTTCCCTCTGCCAATCTACACGGTACCAGTAGATCTTTCTAGGGACCCAGATCTGATCACACTGCTTCCCTTTTAAACCTTGGTACGTTTCCTGAACCACAGAGCATCACGGATGAGGCGCGCGCCCCCCCCTCAGCACACAGTGCTTCATGGCCGGCTGCTGTCTTCTTTATTCTCTAGGATGCACCATCTTCACTTCCTCCCATCTTTGCAGCTGCTCTGTTTTTTTACGGTGCATTTTTGTCTCTTCTGCTGTCACATCTTTCTCTCTAAGAAACGACGGCAGGAGTTTACATTTCATTAGCCTAAGCTTTAATAAGAAAAGACATCCATGGCCCTGTGGGGTAGTCCGACAGAAAGCAAACAGGAGAGAGGAGGAAAGGAGGCAGGGAAGACAGCCATAAGAAAAGTAACGAGAGGCGAGGGAGACTTGAGGAACGTCCGCTTCTATGCCACTAGCTGAACTCAGAAGAAGATACGATCCTCGAATGTGGCATTTGCTCAGAGCATCAAGTCAACAGGGGTGTAGGGAATGTATTATTAATTCACGAGGTACTGCAAGGCTGGCTCTGGCTCCTAAGACACTGTCTAGACTCCAGAGACTCCTCCAACAGACTAGAGTTAAAGCTTGCTGTTCTTTTTCTAAGCATTTCCTTTGACATCTAAAGATGCCCTAGACATTATTACTTTGTTTAAGCTTTCTCATGCTTTGTTACTTTGTTTTACTTTAGGAAGAATGCACAGCTCACACTAGGGGCTGCCCAACCTTAGCCTCCTGTCTGCTGGCATTACAGGTCTGTGTCACTATGACTAGCAAGGGTCCAAATGAAGGCTGGTTGGGAGGCCAAATTTAGTCTATCTCGAGGTCCATCTAGATCTTGGGGAAACCTACAGGCTCCACTTCATTGATCTTACCCGCTTACTTTCCTCTCTGTCTGTCTGTCTGTCTGTCTGCACACCCCTCTTGCATTTCTGCAGATCCAGCAGAGGGTACAGGAGAACTCCCAGGAGAGCCATCAATTCAAGTCTGGTCTGGGACAATCTTAGTAAGAAAGGTCATTCTCTCCGTCACTCTTTCCTGGCCGTGGTCCCAGAGTTACTCCCGCCGGCCTCTTCTCATCCTTCCCACACCAGGACAAGGAATGAATGACAACAAACCAGTGTGCTTGTCAGGCAGACTCATCTCAGAACTAAGGGTGACTCAGAAGACGCCCTCGAGCAGACGCCTGTTCTCTCACCTCACAGACCAAGCTCTGCGTCCCACTTCATACTTGTACAGACACATTTCTCTGACACTAGGGATTACATGTGACATGGAGGAAATGTCCGGGGCTGGGCGGGGTGCATGTGGATGGATACCCTCAGCGTGTGGGAGGCTGAGGCTAGAACTATCACATTTAGACTAACATGCTACACAGGTGTAGGGATAAGTCCCGCCCCTTAGGGGGCGTGTTCGCCTCAGGCTAATGTTTGAATATAAATTTGGCCAGCGTGCTCCCAGCCGCTGCTGCTTCTGCTTTCCTGGTCTCCGCGGGAACAGTGGTTCTGTAAGTCTATTAAAGCTGTATATATATATATTTTTACAATCTGTCTGCATTCGTTTACGCCGTTACACACAGGGCTACAAAAGAAAATTCTAGCTTGTTCATCTTAGGGCAATGTTTTGTTTGTTTCTATACCTTCAACACTGAGTGTAGATCCTGGCAGGCTGGTTCAAGCTGGAAGAGCTGGACCGCTGGGAATCAAAAATCTCTGGCCCACCCTCTGTGTATGAGGATTCAGGGCAAGTTGTTTAACCTCTCTGAGTCTCAATTTCTGTACTTCATTTTTTCTCCCCTAGACAAGGTTTTTCTGTGTAGCTTTGGCTATCTTGGAACTTGCTCTGTAGACCAGGTTGGCCTCAAATTCATGGAGATTCACCTGCCTCTGCCTCCCAAGTGCTGGGATTAAAAGTGTGCCCCCATGGCCTGGCACAGGTTACCAAGTGAGCTGGGTGTGGCGGTACACACCTGTGGCAGGTTCTACACTTCTTATCAACCTTCCAGCACCGTGAAGGTCAAATGAGGCCAGGAATAGGGAGCATTGAGAACAGTGCCTAGCTCAAGGGAAAGGCCCGAGAGTTGCTGGCTAGTACTTTCCTCGCATTCGGCCTGCTGTTAACATGCAGGACAGTGCCACAGATGGGCAGCCATGGGCTGCTACGTCTAGGAGTATGTAGAGCTTTAACAAGGAACTGAATCTAATCACCTTCCCCCATACCGCTCTCCATCTTCTGTGCGCATTTCAATGCTATTATGTTAAAATTCATTTGTAGCTGAAACCTAAAAACTTAACTATCCCTGTACTCGAGTTCCAAAAAGAATGACCTACGGACTGCTAGACACTGGCACCGAGCTCTGAAGTTGAGGAGGGCGTGTGTTCCACTGGGAAAGGGCTGCTGAGACTTTGAATGACAGTCAAGAGACGTTTCCCTGGAGCAAGATCAAATCGTCATCATTTATTTATGAGTTTGATTTTTCTTTCTTGTGGCCAGTTTAAAATGAATTTAGAATGTAACTTTAAGGATACTAGATGACAGAAAGATCCTGGAAACTGCCAAATATTCTAAAGGTATCACTGCCATACTGTTGACGTCGGAATTGCAAAGTTACCCGGAAGTCAGCAGGAGACAGGTCTTTGACAGCTCTTGGTATTTAAATGATTAATCTGACTTAGAAGGGCTACGGCCCTTTAAGAACCATGTCTACTGCAGGCATGGCAACACGCGCCTGTAGTTCTGCTCTTTCAGAACGCCAAGACAGGAAGATGACTCAGCCCAGGTTATGTTGGCCTGGACAACACAGAGGGACTCTGCAACCCCAACAAAACAATCAAAGAACCATTAGGGAAAATTATTATTCTATTATCTATTTTTAACTTTCTCTTTTCTTTTCTTTTTTTGAACAAGACAGGCTCTCATGTAGCCCAGGCTGGCCTCAAACTCATTACATAGTTGAGGGATGACTCTGAGCTCCTTTACCTTCCTGCCTCTGTCTCCCAGGGACAGGAATTAAAGGCATGCTCCACACTGCCTGGGATGAACTATTTTCCAAAGCAGTGATCAGTTATTTAAAATCCTCGGCTCTAGCTGGGTGGAGGTGACCCTTTAAACCCAGCAGAAGCAGGCTGCCTGTGAGTCCGAGGCCAGCCTGGTCTATAGAGCTAGTTCCAGGGCAGCCAGGACTGTTATACAGAGAAACGCTGTCTTGAAAACAAAACAAAACAAAAATCCTCCAGGGCATGGTGGCACAAACTTTTAATCCCAGAAGTAGCAGCAGTAGGGACCAAGAGGTAGGTGGATCTATATGAGTTCCAGGACAGCCGGGTGTACATACTAAGTTTTCATACTAATAGTGTGAGATCCTGTATGTATGTAATCCTGTTTGAATATATATATATTCAAACCCAACCAAACAAGCTCAAAACAACAACAGTAACAACAACAACAGCAACAGTAACAAAAATCTTCCAGCTCTGTGGTTAACTGCTAGTGTGTGTGGCTCATGCAACCGATTCAATTTGCCGACTGTTTTTGTGGATAGTATTACAGATTTAAGGAACGAGACAGCAAAATAAAGAGCTTGAAAGAGAAAAAAATAAAGCTACATACACATACATATGAGCACATACATGTGCATGTATGTAAGTATGCATGCGCATATACATATGAATGGACATTAGTTCGGAATAATCAAATTGTTTAAGTGGCAGAAAGAGTTTCCTAGGGCAAAGACATATTGGAAGTTTGATTTTCCTATTTCCCTACACTTTGCTTTTGTATTTTAGTATCATGTGTATGGGTGTTTTGCCTGCATTATGTCTGTGCACCATGAGTGTGCCCATTATCCACGGAAGCCAGAGGGGGGCATCTGGTCCCCTAGAGCTAGGGTAATGATGGCTGTGAGCCACCTTGTGGGTACTGCGAACTGAACCCAGATCCTTTGAAGAACAGCCAGTGCTCTTGTCCCCAAGTCACGTCTCCAGCCCCTGCGCTATGATCCGTAATGATCTGTTGACATCTCAGTTTCTGGTGAAAGCAGCACAGTTCCATATATATATTGGTTTTTCGAGACAGGGTTTCTCTGTGGCTTTGGAGCCTGTCCTGGAATGTGGTTGCCGGGAATTGAACTCAGGACCTTTGGAAGAGCAGGCAATACTCTTAACCACTGAGCCATCTCTCCAGCCCCAGTACCTTTACCTTTTAAACTAAATATTAAAGTTGTATTTTACAAGAGAGGAGACTGCTACTATTATTATCCTAACAGGTTCTTTTTCTTAAAACAAACACTCTCCCCCAACCTTTAAATATAAACTTTGCTTGTTACAGTTATAAATACTTAAAGGAGCAAAGTACGTTTTATTGAAAAATATAAGCTAAAACCAAGGATCGAATAAGAAACTATCAATTTATTATTACCTATATTCTGCTTTGTAGAAGCAAAAGAATAAATAAAAGAGAAAGCACTCCCAATGAAAACCCCATTTTGTTTTTTTGCATGTAATTAAGAGTTAGCTCTTAGGGGCTGGAGAGATGGTGCAGAGGTTAGGAACACTGGTTGCTCTTCCAGAGGACCTGGGTTCAATTCCCAGCACCCACATGGTGGCTCACAAATGTCTGTAACTTCAGTTCCAGGGGATCTGATACTCTCACATAGATATACATACAGGTAAAACATCATTGCACATTAAATAAATAAATCATTAAAAAAGTGTCAACTCTAGACCTGCAGGCCTGGTGGCACATGCTTATAACCCAGTAGTTCCCAGTAGTTGGAAGGCAGTTAGGAGAATTGGCACAAGTTTGAGGCCAGCTTAGTTGACATATGTGTATCAAACCAGCCAGAGATACACTGAGAAATCCTGTCTCAAAATGCCAAAGTAAAAACAAATAAAAAAGAGTCAACCCTTGTCATGGAATTCACAGCTGGACTTGGGTGCTGGTAGTACATGCTTTTGATCCCAGCACTCGGGAGGCAGAGGCAGGTGGATCTCTGTGAGTTTGAGGCCAGCCTGGTCTACATAGCGAGTTCCAGGGCAGGCTCCAAAGCAACAGAGAAACCCTGTCTCGAAAAACAAAAACAAAACAAAACAAACAAACAAAAGCACAGTGGTAGAGTGGTAGAGCACTCAAATGGTCTGGGTTTAAGGTTAGGTTCCAGCACTGAAACAATAACAACAGGCCAGCAAGACAGCTTCGTATGCAAACACACTTGCCACCAAGCCTGAGAATCTGGATTTAATCTCCAGGTCTCTTAGAGTAGGAGGAGAGTAAATATAACAACAATAAATTCAAATTAACTCTCATTTTTTTCTACTCTTACTTTTAACAGTTAATTATGATTGTGTATATGTTGTGTATGTGTCTGCATGTGATGGTTGTGAGTATATGATGAGTGTGTGAGGCCCAACAGTTGTGGTGCACACGTGGCGGTCAGAGGACACATGGAGCCAGTTCTCTCCTTCTATCTTTACGTGGTCCTGGGAGTCGAACCCAGATCATAAGCGTCTTTACTCCCCAGGTCATTGTGGCCCTCTCTGTTTCTACTGACAGTTGGAAATTAGCATATTTTTTATGCCCCACTTTTATTTTTTTTCTTATTGAATAAGTGTAGTTAATGTCTATACTGTTTAAAGACCAGAAACACAGGCAGTCATTGTTCTTTGACTTGTAGGAACTGTAGGTAGGTACCTGATTTATCGGCTGGTAACTGACATGCACGCCTCCTGAAGCACTACTGTGTGACCGGTTGGCTATGCAGCATCCACACAGACCCACAACTTTTTCTACCAGTTTCTTTGTTGTAGATTCTAGTTACAGTCTTTATTCTTGTATAATTAGTTTTTACTCCTCTCTGACATGACAGCTCCTTCCCCCCAAATTAAAATTAACCATAATCTTTCAAGGAATTTTCTACCTTTCACTTTGATTGACACTTTTCTTTCTTCAAGAAATCAATGAATATATGAACTTGAATTCGACTTGGCACCTGTCTCCAAGGAACTGAACTCGCTAGCTTCTGGTAGCCTTAGATGGAATTTTTAACCTAAAAAGAGTTTTAAGAAAGCAACTTTGCATTTTTACATTGCTTCTTTAAAGCCATGTTTTTGTTGCTACTGTTCTCTTTCTTTAATTCAAATTTATTTTATGTGATGGGTGTTTGCTTACAGGTATATCAGTGTACTATTTGTTTAGTTGTTGTCCTTGGAGGCTAGAAGAGGGTGTCAGATCCCCTGGAACTGGAGCTATGATATGGACATTGTGAGCTTCCATGTGGGTGCGGGGATTGAGGCCATGTCCTCTGAAAGAGGAGCCAGTGCTCTTAACCTGAGCCATCTCCAGCGGATTGGTGTTGTTCTCAATATAGAAAGGGGGTAGAAAGGAACAGATGCCATCAGAATTCAAGAGCATCAAACATTTCAGAGTTTAATCAGCTAATTATTTCTCAGGACTACAGAGCCAGTTTAGGCAACAGCTTACAAACAGCAGACAGCAGAGTATTTCTTCTCCGTCCTAAGAGTGGTCCCGGGTAGCAGGGGCCAGAAAAATGGACTGTTGGAGAAGGCAGAATAGCAGAACTTTGATATTTTTCTGTCCCTAAAATCCAAATGTTTTGAGTCCCATAGAAATCCTAGCATAGGATAAGAGAAAAATAAATAAATGAAAACCAAGTCTGAAGGTAAGCGTGGCGCACACCTGGCGTGGGATCCTGATACTACCACAAGGAGCTATGACTTCCACCTCTTGGAGTTTCAGCTTCTACACTTATGATCTGGTTACAGCTACCAACTCGGACAGAGCTGGTGAGAATTAAAAAGGGTTGGCTGGGCGTAGGGGTGCATGGTTTGAAAACCCAACACTCAGGAGGCAGCAGCGCACTCATCTCTGGGAGTTCCAAGCTAGCTAGGGATACATGAAGAGAACCTGTCTCAAAACAAGTTAATATACATAAAGGGTCTGGGCCAGAGCAGGAGTTTAACTCACAGACTTCTCATTCTCTCAGCCTTCTGGAAAAGCACAGTGATGGATAAAACCTTCTTTACTTTCAAAACTGCTGGTCTGAGAAAAAGGCAGAGAGGACCAGCTAAACGGACTCATAAATCTCCTAGATCTCAAGTTTTAAAGGAGCGAAGCCATGAAATAAACTAGTAAGAGGCAGAAGGAAGGATGGAATTATAAAGTCCACAGCAAAGGTATTGAGATTTATTAATCATTTCCATTTGCCTCTTAGTGTGACGAGGACATTTTATTTCATGCTCAGTGAAGGGAGAAATCACCCAAACTTTGAAAAAAGAAATTAAAAGTGTTTCAGACAAACACAAATTGCTGCTGTTTCCAGATGTCTTCTCAGAAAATGATTCCACAATCAAATAAAAGCTTTCTGGACTTTCTGTTGGGATGATTGTGCCACTGACTATGACCTGCCCAAGGCCACTGGCACATGGATCATGCAAACAACACAAAACAACAGTAGACACCATGGCAGAGACCCCGAGAGTAACTAACTCATCACATATCACAGTTAGGAAGGTACGGGAGTGAAGTTTTAGCCAGGGCCTCTTAGTGCCAGAGCCAACAGTCTGCCGGCTGGTCCCACTTCCTCAAAGGGATACATATCTAGCCAGCTGGTCCCACTTCCTCAAAGGAATACATATCTAAGCGGGAAGACACAGTGCTGATGGGCGAAAGCTTTGTAAAGAAAGCTGTGGAAACAGAGATCTTTCATCACCAGGCTGTATCATCATGTGGGAAGAATGGATTCAGGGTGAATAACTATTTACACAACACTTAATATTAATCTGCCTCCCCCAATAAAAAGCATCTGTTGGCTTCCTCATATGAGGACCTTCTAACTAGAAAATAGGAACTACCTTGGCATTTCCTGGCCCAAAGCCTGTAAATAATCCTAACTCAATGTCAAAGACAATAGAGATTCACCTGCCTTTGCCTCCCAAGTGCTAGGTGAAAGGCATGTGCCACTACCGCCTGGTTTTTCTGTATGTTTTTTTTTTTTTTTTTTTTTTTTGGTTTTTCGAGACAGGGTTTCTCTGTGGTTTTGGAGCCTGTCCTGGAACTAGCTCTTGTAGACCAGGCTGGTCTCGAACTCACAGAGATCCGCCTGCCTCTGCCTCCCGAGTGCTGGGATTAAAGGCGTGTGCCACCACCACCCGGCTTTTCTGTATGTTTTTATCCCACTGCCAATTAACATATTGGTGGGCTTTCAGTTCTATCGAGCCCCAGAACTGAAAGTTCAGAGTCCTGGGCTCTGCCTCTTTAGACTCTCATTTGTGTTGCTAGGGACGTTCAGCTAAATTCTGGTCTGGCAGCCACCTGCCCTGCCCTCTGGGTTTGTATTGTTCTTTCAAGTTTGTGTAAAGTACCCACACTTGGATCTTTGTCCTGTAACTGCATTTTAGAGATTGTATTCTGTGTTGAATTATGATTATAAAGCTAAAAAATTAAGCTGTTTAATTGCCAGATGTTCTGATGTTTGTAAAGACCAGTGTGGTGTGCATTCCATGGATCTAGTTATAGGATGTAACGTCTAGACCACACAAAGTCTTATACAAAAACTTTTGGACGGGGTCTACTACTTTCTTCTTTAGTGGAATAGACTGAAATATTTCAGTTAGAACACAAATCTCACGAAGGTACAGCATGATGCATATGCATATATATGTACACACAAGCTATATATAGTCATAGCATCTCTAGTATATATATTTTAGACATCAAAACACACAGTTCAATGTAAACTTCCATCCTAAGATATCTCATTACACACATGCAGATATTCCAAAATCCAAAAGGAAAAGTAAATTAAAAGTCCAAACCACCATTGTGGCCAAACATTTGGATAACGGATGTTCAAACTGTGCTAACACGAGCATTTACACAAAGCTGAGTCCTAACGCTTAAAGGACTAGTTTTCTCTATTCTGAGAAGTTCCAGTTCAAACTCCATTATCTCAAAGTTTCCTGTGGCAAGGGAAGTGGCAAAAGCCAGAGCACTGAGTTGTTTTTGGAAGACAGTCCTCTATGTACGACTAAAGAAAGCAAAACGTTGCTGGGCATGGTGGCACACACCTTCAGTGACAGCACTGGCGAGGCAGAGGCAGGAGGAACCTTTGTGACCGAGGCCAGCTTGGTCTACAGAGTGAGTTCCAGATCAGTCAGAATTACATGGTGAGACCTTCTCAAAAATGAATGAATAAATAAATAAAGCAAAATGGCACCTAACTGGAATACATGGGCTGGAGAATGGCTCAGAGGGTAAAGGCTCCTGCCACCAAGCCTGATGACCTGTGTAAGGGCCCTGGATACACATGGTGTTTTGAAAGAAAATCAGTGACTCTCATATGCTGTCCTCTGGTCCTCAGCCCCACAGATACAAATAAACAGATATAAAAATTAAAAACTGAGGTAGTATGATGAACTTTCTGGCTATGAGAGCCGAGTATGTAATTAGCTTCAGTTGTTGTTAAGATCTTTCCAGCGATTTACTAGACTGATGTATTCCTCTGCACGCAGTGGGGAAGAGCCTTTGCAATCTAACACTTGGCTACTTCTACTGCTTCTAAGTCTTGTGCATTCTTCGTCAGCGCAAGGGAGTTAGGATGGGTTAGAGCAGTTCTGCTACTGCTCCGTGGACCTTTAACACAGGTGCCACACATGTTAGTTATTGCAGGCCTCCGTAAGAAGTGCTGGGTGACTGCAGAAATCTATTCCAGGGCCCCGTGTAGCCCAGGATGACCTTCAAATGTAGCTAAAGATGGCCTTGAATTTCTGATCCTCCTGTCTCAGCATCCTGAAGGATAGAATTACAGGTGTTCCTTACTAAGTCCAGCTTGGTGTTTTATTTTTTGAGGTAGGGTCTCACAATGTAGCCTAAGCAGGTCTGAAACTCATTATATAGCCCAGGCTGGTCTCACGCTCATGGCAATCCTCCTGCCTCAGTTTCCTAAGTGCTAGGATTATAGGTGTGCATCACGACCAGCAATGATTATTCTTTAGATCACTTAAAAATGAGCACAATAATAAATTTTAAAGCTTGATCTAATATTTTATTCACCCTTCTATTCTTTCTCCCAGATCCTGAGTATCAGACAGCATTCTTTTAGATACCTGGAATTAGCCTGTGATTTTGCAAACTGTCATAACTGAGTAAGATGGGGATGGGAAATCAGAGGAATGGGAAAATCAGGGTGCAGAGAAGAAACAGACAGAGTTTAAAATGAAGCACCGTTCTTTTCATGAGCATTAAATGGCCATCATTTAGTGTTTTGAAATTTCAAATAATATTAAAGCAGGGCTTAGGTTGGAAAAAGGAGACTGCAAAGGAATTTTTAAAAATCAGGACTTTTGTCACTAGACAGAAAGCATGTGCAGAAGATGTTTGATAAACGCTGTGAATAGAATCAATAGCCCCAAACCAAACCCACTTGGGTAAGACACACTGTGAAAACATCAGCACTCTTATGGTGGGTGTCTGGGGCCTAACAGCGTGACTGACTACATTTTGATGGAAAAATGAGCTTGTAAATCTCCAAGCACAGTGAGACGGTTCTGCAAGTCTCAGCACAGAGATCTTCATTCTGACATTCTGTGTTTCCAGCTGTTACCATCCTTGCAAACTTAGCTAGAAAGGGCTATTTATTTATTATCTCCTCTCCTCTCTATATTCTGGTGCCTTCCATGTAACAAACATAAAACTGGAAAACATGTTGAGGGGTAGGAATGCTCTGACCCAAATTTCTTCCTCCTTAAATGGGGAATCCAAAGACAACTAAGGTTTATAATCCTTTTCATTTTTGTTTAAGCCCTAGAACCATATGATTCCCACGACAATTCCTGCAGAATATGTCATTTCCCATATGATCCTGGTTCACAGACCAACCTTAAGGCTTAGACCCATCAGTTTTCATGGCTGGAGAGAGAGACTGTAAGAAAGTCTCAACACAGGCACGGAGGGTCACCTAGTGCAGGTAACACCTACCTCCAGTTTCAGCCCCTGACCCCGAGGCTCTGTGTGCACAAGGAGGGTCACCTAGTCCAGGCAACGCCTTCCTCCAGCTTCAGCCCCTGACCCCGAGGTTCTGTGTGTACACGGAGAGTTACCTAGTCCAGGCAACACCTACCTCGAGCTTCAGAACATCGTGCTGAAGTTTTCGCTGAAATTCCAGGAAGTTTTTGATGGTGAGTTTTCCTTTGAGATCCGCTCCAAAAAAGTAGGTTGTGAGGGCCGAACATAAGCCAGACTTGAGGGTGTTCCCAGTAGTGGGGCGATCTCT
This sequence comes from Microtus ochrogaster, assembly GCF_000317375.1. NCBI lineage: Eukaryota > Metazoa > Chordata > Mammalia > Rodentia > Cricetidae > Microtus > Microtus ochrogaster. Next base: position 32,682,546 of record NC_022028.1, on the reverse strand, counting down.
GTGCCGCATGCCCATGCTCGTCTGGGAGCGAATGATGCTCTGAACCTACAACAGAATCACATCGTCACCCCGAGACTCATGGCAGTGAAACACAAGGGAGGTTCCAGCTGCACAACGCAGCAGTCTCAGGCGCTGTGTCCTGTGATCCCCATTCCCTAGCTGAAGAGACCAAGTCACATACACACAGCTGAGTAGTGGCAGAAAGGAGAGCTAGCATTCTGACTCAGGAAGCCTGGCACGTTTGCGACCGGAAGCCTCCTGGAGGACTTGCCTTTGGGAGAAGAGGATCTGTTTTGGGGTGGGTGTGGGGTGCAGAACCTCTCATACAAGCAGGGCAGTCATCCTCACAATAACATTGCATCTCAGTAGGCTTTAAAGCCCCATACTTCTACTCTCTAGATGGGCTGTACAAAAATTCTTTTGTTTTAAATGACTTTATATGGGTGTTTGGCCTGTATATATGCTGGTATACCACATGTGTGACTGGCGCCCAGGGAGGCCAGAAGAGGGTCTTGGGATCCCCAAGGATGGGGTTACAGATGGTGATGAGCCACCATGTGGATGCTGGGAATTGAACCCAGGTCGTCTGGAAGACAATCTCGTGCTCTTAACCACTGAGCCATCTCTCCAGCCCTATGTGCAAATATTTATTGAGCTCTACATTTTTCTCTGCTCCCCTCCCTGCCTCTCTCCCAAGGTCCCCATGCTTCCAATTTACTCAGGAGATCTTGTCTTTTTCTACTTTCAACTTCCCATGTAGATCAGATCTATGTAAGTCTCTCTTAGTGTCCGCATTGTTGTCTAAATTCCCTGGGACTGTGGTTTGTAGGATGGCTTTCTTTGCTTTATGTTTAAAAACCACCTATGAGTGAGTACATGTGATAGCAAATTCTTAACATCTAAATATTCCAGAGTGACTCATCACATACAGAGTGGGTATGAAACAAGGGAATGCAGGGGATCTGTTCAATCTTTGCGAAGGGTTGGTTTCGAGGACTGGTAAGAGTCGCCTCCACCTGCGGGGGAGCTTTCTTAGCAAGACTGTGGCTGTCTCTGCTCTCACCCCGGCCGGCACTCATCGCTCACCCCCACTGGCTAAGAAATGTGAACAAAGGAAGCCCACGCCACTTGCCTGCTCAAACTCCTCCATGTCTACTTCTCCATCTCCATTCAAGTCGAACATCTTGAAAGCAATTTCAAAATTTCTCTGAGGAGCTACAAGTAGAAAAAGAGCAAAGGAGGATAATGGAAAGAATACATTGGTCAAAACATAAAGCACTTCAGAAAAATGGCTTAGCACGAAAATAATACCCAAGCCATAAAGTGACAATGTCTAAATCAAGGGTTAGCTCCTCGAAATTCTGGAAGGGGCTTGTGGTCAGTAAAAACAGCAGGTGCCTGTTTTTGTATTTCAAATCTTTTTTTTTTTTTTTTTTTTTTTTTTTAGTTTTTCAAGACAGGGTTTCTCTGTAGCTTTGGAGTTTGTCCTGGAACTAGCTCTTGTAGACTAGGTTGGCCTTGAACTCACAGAGATCCGCCTGCCTCTGCCTCCTGAGTGCTGGGATTAAAGGCGTGCGCCACCACTGCCCAGCTACATTTTACAATTTTTAATGATCATTTTCTATGTATTGTGTATGTGTTTTGCCTGCATGTGTGTCTGTACAGAACATTGTGCAGTAGTGCCCTGTGGAGGCCAGAAGAGGGCATCGGATTCCCTGGGGCTGGAGTTACAGCTGGTTGTGAGCTGCCATGTGGGTGCTGGGAATCAAACCTGGGTCCTCTTCAAGAGCAGCCAGTGTTCTTAACCACTGGCTGTCTCTCCTGCCCCTGAGCCCCTCTTCTTATATACTTCAGCTTTGCCTTTCCAAGTGTCCCTCTATCACTACATGATACTCTTTCCCACCTTTGGTTGTTACTGGTTAGCCATGCCGGGGGCGCACAGCAAGGGTTGTGAAGATAATATTGTTTAATGAGTGGAGGAAGCCTGTCTGTGATGAGACGTACTGCAGCAAGGCAAGAATGTCAGCGTCTAGACCTCTGCTCTCACCTATAAACACATCGGCTTAACCGCTCTGGTTTTCTAAGGGTCTGCACTGTTCTATGTATGTCACTTTGCTGTGAGGTGTCATTCTGCTCCCGTCTGTGCGTTTCCTCATTATCCCTGCTACTGGGAGGACAGAAAGGCATTCTGTAAGCCATTCAGCCCCCGCTCCAACATGCCAGCTGCACACACAAATTACTAACTGGAGCATCCTTAAATGTTGAAGCTTAAACAAAAAGCTAAAAATACACAAAGCTTGAAACACTCGTTCCCTTAAGTGAGTGATCAAAGTTCCTCCATCAGTCTTCAGTGTTCCAGAAGCAATCAAAACACAATTAATATACTTCAGGTGTCATAATGAAACAGAAATTAATGGCTGTTTTCCTTCACGCTATTAAGTTTTCTGGTAAAGAGAACTAAGATATTTACCCCCCCCCTTCCTTTTAAGCTTTCAACTTACAGAGCTTTAGAGACAAAATCAAAGCAAGTGTCCTATCTGTCCTAATACCACTGAATAAGTGTTCAGTTAACATTTTTACTAAAAAGCCAAACCCATCAAATGCAAGAATTATTCACAAAGAAGCATGTATGATGGATGAGCGTGTACATCATGCATGACCAAAGAGTCCCAAGGCCGCTGTGAGTCCATTGACAGCAGTACTTCCTGGCTGCCCATTCTCCTTTCAGCTAGTCGGCTGCCTAGAAAGTTCCTGGCTTCAGCTGCTGTGGGAATCTGTGCCTTTCAGCTTCCAATTATCTGTTTCACTTGATGCTGTTTCTTGGTCCTCTTGCCTCAGCCTCTCCAGTGCACCGCCATCCCTGGTTCATACCCACTCTTTAGGCCACAACTACAACTGCTGGGAAGGACACTGCTTGGAGAATTTTATCTTTATGTTTATTGGTTCTCCTTCCTTCCTTCCTTCCTTCCTTCCTTCCTTCCTTCCTTCCTTCCTTCCTTCCTTCCTCCCTCCCTCCCTCCCTCCCTCCCTCCCTTGCGTGTTTTTGAGACAGTTTCTCTGTGTATCCTTGGTTGTCTAGGAACTTGCTCTGTAGACCAGGCTGATCAAACTCACAGATCTGCCCGCCTCTGCTTCACAGGGGTTGGGATTTACAGGCATGTGCCACCACCGATTGACTACTTCTGTCTAATCTTCTTGTTTCTTTTGAGATGGGGTTTCTTTGTGTAGCCCTGGCTGTTTTAGAACTAGCTCTGTTGACCAGGCTGGCCTCAAACTCACAGAGATCTGCCTGCCTCTGCCTCGCAAGTGCTAGGACTAAAGGAACAAATGCACCCACATGGCTCTGCCTAATCTTCTACCAAGATGTTAGTATACATCGATATTTATTTATTTATTTATTTATCAATTTATTTATTGAAACAGGGTTTCATCTTGTAGTCCTGGCTGGCCTGAAATTCAGTATGTAGACCAGGCTGGTCTCAAACTTAAATAGATCTACCTGCCTGCACTGGGATTAAAGGAAAGAGCCACCATGCCCAGCTTGAATCAAGTCTTAAGATGGACAATTTAATCTATTTATTGGTGAATTTTGTACCTACAATCTCACAGGTTTAAAGAATAAAACAAAACAGAAGGGACCACAGAGATGGTTCAGCAGTTAAGAGCACTGGCTGCCTTTGAAGTGGGCCCGAGTTTCCTGCACCCACATGATGGCTCATAACTGTAACTCCGGTTCCAGGGGATATGGCTTCCTCTTCTAGCTCTTCTAGAACCTGGCTTGTACACAGTGTATGGACATACAAAGAAGTAAAACACACATACACATGAAATTAACAACAACAACAACAAACATACAAAAAGAAAGAAAAACCCAAACCCCCCAAAATGACTGGTCAGGGCTTGCTGGCATTGAGAGTGGTATAGGCTGCAGGCTGCTGGGGGTGGATGCAGATTGGTTCTGCTGTGTATTGTGAAAGATGCAGAAGGTGGCTTTGATCACCAGAGCAAGCAGTGACATTGGGCTAGCCTTCTGCAAATGGCTTTGGACTAGCCTTGTGCAAGTGGCTGCTGGTGGAAGACCATGACCTTCACCTGGGTTTGGTCAAGAGGAGTAAAACCTGAGCAAAGCAGGAGATGTTCCTGATGTCCCGCTGGCCTCTGACCCCTCTGCCAAGGTCAGCAACCTGCAGTCTGTGTTTGAGGTACAAAGGAAGTGAGATAAGGTTTCAGATTAAACCATTTCTATCTGGATGCTGGGGTCATGCCTAACCCCAGTTAAATATCAAAACACTTTTCTCTGGCTTCTTCTCAAGAAATGTGATTCTTATGTTCTCACTCCAATGGCTGAAGGACAATTGACCCAGAATGACAAAGTCACTATTGATGGGTTCCAGGAGGTGTTTGAAACCAGTCTTTGGCCACTTTAATCCTGACTCGTGAGCTAAAACCTCTTCTTTGTCACAGGGTCAGCTCCTCTCAGTTCTTCCGAACTTCCTCTCACAATGCAGACTCTAATTTCAGACTTGGGGACACCAGTGGCACAGAGGCCAGGCGGTAATTAAGTAACAAACAGGCTTTTGGAAGTAATTATGTCAAGGCCTGAAAGATGGACCTGGACGAGAAGACACTGCCGAAAACTTTACCAAAACGTACGAGAACTGGAAAAGCGTGTTGGGATCTGTAAAAGGAGACTGCTTTTCCATTTCCTGGCTGCTCAGACCCGAATAAACACACAGAAACTATATTCATTACAGCACTGTTTGGCTAGTAGCTTAGGCATATTCCTAATTAGCTCTTACATCTTAAATGAACCCATTTCTATTAATCTATGTATCATCGTGAGTCTGTGGCCTACTGGTAAGGTAAGGTTCTGGCATCTTTCTCCTTCGGGAGCTACATGGTCTCTTACTCCGCCTTTTCTCTCTTTATATCCCTTCCAGCCTGGCTACCTTCTGCCCTGCCATAGGCCAAAGAAGCTTTATTCATTAATCAATAAAAGCAACACATATATAGAAGGACTTTCCACATTAAGGATCACCATTCAAAAACCAGGTCACTTGAGCTGATAATAGCAGTCTCCAAAGCATCCTGGACCCTATGTACGATCCAGGGCACATGGCTTTCTATCATGCTGGATGATATACGTTTGTAGTTAAACATGAGCCATGAGCTTTCAGAATGACGTCCAAAGCCCTGTGATTGTAAGGGCGCGCGCACACACACACACACACACACACACACACACACACACACACACACGTATGATGTATGATGCACACACGAGAAAGGATTAGCAAAGTAGAAGTACCAACTCAACACCCTCCATATTTGAGGTCCCCACACAGCTGCCCATGTAGTCAATACCAAGAGCAAAGCTTGAATGTGTCTGGGACACACGCATTATTTCTTCTCTTTAAAAGCATTTTGTTTCTAATCAATATAAGGTGTTGGGGCCAATAGTGAGCCTCTTTTGGCATTGAAACCAAATGATAAAAATGGCTAGATATTTCTATTATAAACATAGCCACTTTCCTGATTGAAATGTAATAAAGTCAACAAAATGTTATGTTAAAACAAAAAAAAAAAATCAAACACCCAGAGGAATTATACTGAGGTTCAAACCAGTTAAATGTCTAGTTGACAACCCCACAGCAGGCACACGGCAGACCTGGAATTGGCCTTAGGTCACCACTGGCTCCAGGCCTCCGAGTCTCAGTCTGTGAGCAGTCAGAACACAGATTCACTCATCAGGAGCAGCGTATTCTTTTTATCCCAAGATGTTCTAACCTAAAAGCAAACAACAGACTGCGAGCTAGTGCTGTGTCGGTCTCTACAAAGCTCAGAGTTCAAGGTGCTCGTCTCGGCGAGATAATCTCACAGAAACCCTGCAGACACGCTGCATGGCAGGTTGGGCTTAGCCATGAGAACAGAGCCACAGGCAACATGAGACTCTTAGAGAGGTGGGCCACATCTTCCAAATTCTGAGATGAGCTACACCGCCCGTTCTTCCCTGTGGTCTCACACTTGGCCAAGTTTCAGCGATGCCTAAGGGCTTAAGTAATAGGGGACAACATGGAGACTCCGAACAGTGGCACAATTGGGCATTTACGAAGGATTTGTTTGTTGAAGGATGCTCTGCAAAAGAAGTTACTTGCAGAGCAGGTCACCATAGCTCTTGGAGACGCTGAAGGTTTGAACTGAGGTGATGGCAGGGCCAGTGGAGAGGAATGGTGAATCTGAAATGCCTGAAGGAGGCAGACATTCTAGAATTTAATGATGGGCTGAGCACAAAAAGGGATGGCAGCATGGCTGGTTTAGGTGACTGAGTAACTTATGTTGCTTAGATGAAGAAATAAAATACGTGTAAAAGAGGTGATTAGATAAAATTGCTGCCATTGGGGTCTGCCAAATTCAGGGGCTCGTTCTGACGGAGATGATGAGGAGAAAGGACTGTAGGGGAGAAGGCCAGAGCTGGGAGATGCTGGTGGCTGGCTGCAAAGAGTCTCAGATGAAGCTGCCACCCAAAGAATTGGGGGGTACAAAGAAGGGCATGGAAGGGGCAGAACACGGGAAGGAGCTGGCGTTTAAGGAACAGGGAGATGGGAAAGCAGAGGCAGAGGAGCAACATCCATTAGGAGGAACACAGGCCAATGAAGAGAAACCGGTCCAAGCCAGCTCAGTGTTCCCATGCAAGCACCCGCCCATCTCCACTGCTTGCTCAGTAATATACAGTACTTGTAATTCTAGCTTTATCATGTGGTCTTTTGAGTTTTTCATTACATTTATTTATTTTACATAGTGTGTGTGTGTGTGTGTGTGTGTGTGTGTGTGTGTGTGTGTGTGTGA
>NC_022028.1:32674975-32675600 GCF_000317375.1 Microtus ochrogaster | reverse complement strand
GTCAACTTTCAGGAGTCAGTTCCTTCCTTCTATTACGTGGGTTCTGGGGACTGAATGCAGTCATCAGGTTTGCGAGCAAGCACCTTCACCAGCTGAGCTATCCTGTCGGCCCCATTTTTATATTTATTTAGAATGCGTGTGTGTATTAAAATACACGTGTGGAATACACGGGGGACAACTTTGTCAGCCGTCCACCATGAGGGTCCCAGGGATGGAACTCAGGTTATGAGCTTGGTGACAAGTGCCCTATAAGATGAGCCCTCTTAATCTTGATGGTCCCATAGTCTTTTATTCTTACTGGCCTTTTAGTTTCATGAAGGCATGTATAGAACCATTTCAATGACTAAATGAGCTGTCTGTCAAATCATGGTTAGTATTTCCTCCTACAACTAAGGTTAAACTCATTTTACCAACAAAAGTACAAGTTCCTGTGACTTTCTGTCCTGCCTGTGTCCTCTGAAGCCAGCATGGGCCAACTGTGGAGCTACTCCAAGGGCTTATTAAGGCATATGTGAGGACATACCAAGGCTGCACTGCTGTCCCCTGGGCACTACAGAGGTAAGCTGGACAGCCCACTGTCCTGTCCCAAAGCATGAATGCTAATTGGTCTTATTAATAAAAACTC
>NC_022028.1:32667358-32674875 GCF_000317375.1 Microtus ochrogaster | reverse complement strand
AGTTCGAGGCCAGCCTGGTCTACAAGAGCTAGTGCCAGGAAAGGCTCCAAAGCTACAGAGAAACCCTGTCTCGAAAAACTAAAAAAAAAAAAAAAAACCTCGGAGTCAGCTATCAGGGATCACAGAAGCAGAGCGGCAGCCACTAGAGTTCTTATCTCTGCCAATGCTCAGACCAAATGGGTGATCCTGTCCCTACAAAAATCTTAGACTGTGTCCTCAGACCGCTCTGAGCTCCTGTGTCTCTACCTCCCTAGTGGTGGGATTAAGGGCATGTGATCCCACGTGCTGGGATCATCTTCCCGTAGGCTCTGTTTCTTTTTTTAGACAGATTCAATCTTGTGTAGCCCAGGGTAGCCTTGAACTCACAGAGATCCGCTTGCCTCTGTCTCCTGAGTGCTGGGATCAAAGGTATGCGCCACCACTGCCTGGATTCTGCGGTTAACTAGTGGCTTAGCTCGGCACTCTGACCTTCAGGCAAGGTTTATTTGTTACAGCATAAACAAAATATCACCGCATTGCCTATTCTCATTTGGGCCTCCCCAGCCCATCAGCGTAGGTCCTGCCGAGAGGAATTCCCTCGGTCTGTTCAGTCTTCCACTGGCCACGTGAAAACATGTGAGACAAACAAGCCCCAAACCAGCATGCCTTCAGTATATGCTGTTGGGGAACCGTCTGGCAAACCTCCCTGCTTCCCTTTAAGTGTAGACTTCACAGTGATTTTAGAATCTAGCTGCTCGTGGCAAGCTTCAGGGGTCCTAGGTCTATGGTAACTCAGAACCGCTTCCACAGGGAGGCTTGGAGAGCCATTCTTTTGAACTTGAGGCTGCTCACACAGTGAACGTTGCAACTTTCCCTTCCAAAACAGCAGATCCCACTTCCTACATGATTTCTGTGGTCTAGCCATATGCTGGAAAGGATGAAAATGAGCATGACAGTCTTTCACTGCTTGGCTATGTTACTGGATCAGGTCTACTCTAGTTACGAATCCATTTTCGTAATTGTTTTATACCATCCCACAGATGATAGCAACAACGACAACCCTATACTACCCCAGAGCACATTTTAAACATTTTGATTCAGTAATAAAAAAAAAGTATCTTTGATCTGCATGCACCAAGTCAAACAAACAGACAGGTGGCAACAACCGTAGTCACACTTCTGGGGCCATTTCTCATTGTACATTTACAGGAAATGCGCAAGGTGGGGACCTCAGGCTGCTGTTTGGTTACTGATGGAAAGATGAACAAAGCAACAGGCTGCGCTCTAAGCAACTTGATCTTCAGTTGATTTGCTTCTCCAATCAGAGAGCTATTACCTGTATACATCTTTCCTGCTTGTAACGGAAGCTGTAAGATGTCATGAGGTAACCGATGTGCAGCAGGTGAGAATTCTGAGGCATGGAAACCTTAAGACCATGAACCACCCGTTCATGTCTGCCTCTCTGCTTTATTTCAATGGCTGATCTGACAGCCTCTGATTATTTAAATTAGAAGTCCGCAGTCAAAACTTTTGAGACCCAACCTCTGTTCACTACATTAATTAAATTTCTTACACAGAGTCCCAATCCACTGTGCAGATCTTGTAATCTAATGCAGTTTCATTTGCTAGAGAAATAAAAAACACACTTGTTTCCTCATCTGGATGAATGCAAAACCACAGAACCATTATCCGGTCTCTAGCGGGATTCTCAGACTTGCTTCTAGATCTTCAGCAACACAAGGGTCTATGGTGAAACACCTTAATGGCCAATGCCTCTCAGAAATCAACATTCTAATACAGTTACTTCTGGACTTGACTCGCTTTCTAGAACAAGACTTCTCCTTCCCTTCCTTCCTTCCCTTCCTTCCTTTCTTCCTTCCTTTCTTCCTTCCTTTCATTCTTTCAAAATAATGGGCTAGATTATCACATGATGTCCTGGTGTCTTGCTCTCTGTGGGTTGGGGAAAGTGGGACACTCTCTAAGAGGGACTGAAGAATCTGAGTTTGGTCCCCAACACCCACATCAGGCAGTTTACAAACACCTGTAACTCCAGGGCATCCGACATCTTCTTCTGGCCTCTATGAGCACTTACATCGTGTGGCATATAAGTACATAGACATACACACATACACATAAGCAATTGGAATCCCAGCACTCGGGAAGTAGAGGCATGCAGATCACTGTGAGTTCAAAATCAGAGGGGTCTAGCAGACCAGACCAGCCAGGGCTATGGAGCAAAATCTGGCCTCAAAAATAAATAAATAAAAACCATTTTTATAAGCTCTGTTAGGATTAGATTTTCTTTTTGCTCATTTTAAGGCAGCAGTATTTTTTTTCCTTCCTCTCTAATGAAAGCTGGCTCGGAACTTGCTATGATGCCAGGCTGGCCTGGAACTGCAGATCCTACCGCTCTGCCTCCGGAGTGCTGGGATTCCAAACAAGCACCAGCACTGCCGGCTTGAAGACTAGGTTTTCTGGACGCTCCAGGAGTTGGCTGAAGGATGCCTGGAGGAACTCTTTCTGTCCTTTATGAGCAGGGAGCCTTCCTCCGCCAAGCGAGCCACAGCTGCGGTGCAGCACTGCCTTAGGATAGCGTGGGTTTCTGAAGAACGCTCGCTGAAGTGCAAATATCCTCGGAATCATTTTCAAAGCAATTAAGCAGCAGCAGATGGGTTTTCTTTTCACTGACCTTGGCTGCCTTGTTTTAGTCTGATTTTATTTTGGAAACACTTCATAGGTACTCTGAAAACCCATCGGGCTCTTTTGGTTTTCCTCAAAAGCAGGGACTCTGCAGGAAGGGGCCTGTGGGAGGGCTCTGCTGCTGGTGGGGAGGGGACCTGCAGGGTCGCTGGTGTCTCCCTGCCATGCCTGCAAGAGCTTCAAAGCTATGTTCCCAAATAATACCCTAGATTTCCTCTATCAAGGACAAGGTTAGGGTCCCCTTTCTTCCCTTGTCCTGAAGTAAAGCAGAAAGAGCAAAGGCACCTGGAGGAGCCATCCGGTCCTTTCCAGGCCTTGGAAGCAAGAATAAGCGAACTTTTAGAGAGGTCAGCTGGGTTCTGCTAAAGCCTAAGCCACCTGTGGAAGAGCCAGGAGCTGGCTTGGATCTCATTGGGTTGGTTCCTTGTCTTCTAAACTGAAGGGCCAATGGTTACTAGTGGTGCTGGGAGGATGCCTGAGTTCCGGTGTCACAGCATCTAAGAGTACCTCATCTCAGTGGCTGCCAGCTCTCCAATCACACCATCCAGATGATTATTTGGGGCTGTTCAATCCTAGGATCACCTAGAGAGTAAGGGGGCAGCCTAAGGCAGGAGATGGGAGCAGCCATGGAAAGGATGGCCCAAGAACTTCGGAGGTGAATGGACTTGGCAGATAGTCACATTCTTTCCCAGAAGGTTCCGAGTCTAGGGTTGTCACCTGCAGGGTCATACTCAGGCAAAGATGGCCAGTGTAGGGAAACTAAGTGATTCAGTTGAGCTGTCCTAGTCCCGGAGTCTTCTCTGCAACTTCTGTGCTAACCGTGGTGATGAGGTCACCTACTGTGGATGCCTTACTGTAAGATTAGCGCAGTGATGAGGTCACCTACACATTGTCATAAGGGCAGGCACAGTGATGAGGTCACCCATGAGCTGCTGTAAAGGCTGGTGCCGTGATGAGCACACCTACTGTGGAGATCTTGCTGTAAAGGCTAGGGCTCAGCCCTACTTGGAAACTGGGACTGCATCCCACCCACTAAGTAACTTGAGATGCAACCTTCCTACTGGTCAGAAAGCTGTCAGATTCACGTAGGACCCACCTTCTACTCGTGGGCATCTTCCCCAAGCACCAGACATAAACAAGCATAAGGGCTAAGGTTCTCTGCCCAGTCAGTGCCTTAGATAGCCTGTGGGCTTGCCTCTCTGCTCTGCCACCAGTGCTGAGCTAACAGGGCTGCCAGAAGGGAGCATCCTTCTCTGGAAACAGCTTCGGTGCCTCTCTATGGCAGTGAACAAACAAGCTGTGCCTGCAAGCGGAAGAGGGCTGTACAGCTAAAGAGCGAAAGAAACAGCCTGTGTTGTTCTGTTTAATGACCAGATACCTGCACAGTTGTTCTTATGTGAAGATGCAGTCTTGAGGCAGTCTTGCTGTGTATCCTGGGTTAGTTTGTACAGTCTTGCTGTGTATCCTGGGTTAGTTTGTACAGTCTTGCTGTGTATCCTGGGTTAGTTTGTACAGTCTTGCTGTGTATCCTGGACTGGACTCAAACTTGCAATCCTCCTGCCTCAGCCTCCTAGTGATGAGATTACAGGCATGCTTCATTGCACTTGGCCCCACTATCTGAACTGCACAGAAAGTGCATCATGCTTGGGCGCACACACAAGTCCTGCCAGGATCCAGAATGCCCTGTCCATCCCGGGGCTCTCAAGGCTCTGGAACAGAGGAGGTGATTTTAGGAACAGAAGCTGAGGAGAGAAAAGTAAGAGACCCAGGCCTGGTCACCATACCGAACACACAGCTAGAACAAGGACACGTGTGGCTTCCTGAAAGTCTGGAGAGGACCTGTCCAGAGCATGCGTGTAGAGGGTTTTCATGAGTGATGTAAGCTCCCATTAGCCTTGTCTGCCCCTGCTTCTGCATCCCTGCTTTCTCACTGGTCTTCCCAGCTCAGTTCCCTTCACCTCTGAGGATGGGAACAGTCCAGAAGGGTCTGTGTGTGAGCACTCGCAGGGCCATTACTGCCTAAGAAGACAGGAGCACTAGGGTTCACCTGCTCATTCAGAAGGTGGGGCAGCCTCAACAGCATGAACAGTGGTGGCCTTCAGCAGGTGGCCAACGGCACTGTGACTTGCTGCCTCAGAGAGGAGCTCACAGTGCTGGAGACCCGGAAACCAGCGTGTGTGACTCAGGATTGCCCTAGCTCCAGCTTGTCTGCTAGCCTTCCACCTCTGATCTGAGAGCTGCAGGCCTGTGGGTCTATGCACAAGGATGGAGGAGAGGACAGACATGTCATGGAGCTTTTCTGCTCCCAAGCCTAAGGCAGAGTTTGAATTGTGGTATATTTCAGAACTCGTTCCTTCTGTGTAGGAGGGAACTGCTCATTTGTTTCCAGCTGCCCAGACGGGAAATAATTACACAGAAACGATATCAATTACAACACTGCTTGGTCAATCACTTAGACATATTGCTAGCTAGCTCTTATATTTTAAATTAACCCATTTTTATTATTTTATATTTTACCAGAAGGCTCGTGGTTTATTGGCAAGGTTCCGGCTCTGGCAGCTACATGGCGTCTCCCTGACTCTGCCTTCTTTTCTCCTCTATCTCTGCTTGGAATTCCCTTCTTGCTCTATTCTGTGCTGCCATAAGCCCAAAGCAGCTTCTTTATTAACCAATGGTACTAAAACATGTTCACGGCATACAAAGGGGAATCCCACATCACTTCTGGGCAGCTCTTTGCCATCAGGTACTTTCTTCTAGAGCAGTGGTTCTCAACCTGTGAGTTGTGACCACTTTGGAGGTTGTACATCAGATATCCTGCATATCAGACACATTATGATTCAAAAAAGTAGCAAAATTATAGTTATGAAGTAGCAATAAAATAATTTTATGGTTGGGGTTACTACAATATGAGGAACTGTATTAAAGGGTCACAACATCAGGAAGGTTGAGAACCACTGATCTAGGACCTTATTCAGTTTAAGTTTAAAAAGAAACCTGCAAATTTCCACTAAAGCCCATAAGGTACCCTGAGGAATTAAATGGACTTTTCTAATTTTCTACTATAACATGTTATCTAGAAGTTATTGCCACCTTTTCTCCTTGGCAGGAAGCCTTTTGTATGCTGTCTGACACCTCTAAGACCCAAGGGAATAATAAAGAATAAAGAATAATAAGAATAAACCTAAAGAAAACATAAACCCATCCAGACTATAGTTTGTTATAGAAAAATACTGTTAGGAAATAAATTTAAACTAACACTCTTTCTTTGGGTTGTGCTAGAATTAGAATTTAAAGTGCTTCCCCGACCTTTTGACTATTCCACAAGTTGTAGGTTCTTAGCATTTAGTAATATGCCCAACAAGAGTAAACTAGATTGTTTTCTGAATACGTTTGTAGTGGCCATAGAGCTGTGTATTCTCATTAACTACACTTAAGGGGAACCGGATCACATACTGTGAAATAGCATTATGTTATTAAAAACATTTCATTTCTGGGCTGGAAGATGGTTTAGCCAGTAGAGTGCACGCGCACGCGCGCGCATACACACACACACACACACACACACACACACACACACTCCATATTATATAATTTGAACAACAAAATAAGATTTTTTTTCTTTTTGAGATAGGGTTTCTGTAGGCCAGGCTGGCCAAAATTTTTGTTTCTAACTTTGAGAATATAGTAATTAGAAATTTCCTTAGTGAAGAAACAAGACTAAAAGCCCACCTGAAATACCTAAAGGTCACAACATGTAAAAGCGTGTTTGTTTCCCAGTATAGAGTCATATAATGGGTACATTTTGACTAATCAATACATTATGAACATTTTCATTGCTGATAACATCTCTGTATTATATACATTATATTAAGAATGGTATTGAACTTCATTACATAGATTTATAGTAACTAGTTCAGTTCACCCTTTCATGGGCCAACCACCAAACTCAGCCTGCCCAAGTTCTTTTCCAATTTATTTTTTGGATCAACATTATTATAGATATAATTATAAATTATAATTTTCATCTAAACTCACGGAAAAGGATTGCTGGGCTAAAGGGCAGGGCCTTTATGAAAGTGATAAAATTGTCCAGACTCCAGCAAGGTCGTCATTGAATATAAAGGTCAATTCAAACAGTTAACCTGCTGCGCACACAGATGGGGAAAACTAAGGATTTGGTAGTCAGTGAAGAGAGCGAGAACAAATTGCCACTCACAGAGATAATCAACGCTAGGTGGCTTTGTATGTGTCCTGGGGATACGATACATGGCCAAGTGTGCTCGTTCATCTCCACCTCCCGCAGTCCTTTAGGTCTCTGGGAGTTACAAAAGACTTTTCCCTCATATGGCTTGGAGGATGGAGCCCAACTCTAGACAGTTCAACCTTTTCCCAGACCTGAAGACGCAATGTGTGGTCATGATGCCTACACTCTGCACAGCACCGAGACAAACCCATGCTCTGGGATTTTACAGACTATCCAAGACACCCCTAAAATAAGAGGATGGCAGGCTGTTATTGCTGGCAGTACTTACTGGGATGTTCTAGTCAGGAGGACCAAGTTTCTGCTTTATTATGCTCTAAACATTAAGTCTCAGGACAGACTTAAAATTGATATTGATCCAGTTTTGCTGGTATTTGGAAATCCTAAGAGGAAGAGACCTTTATTCCTCATTGAAATTCAGTGTGGTTAATTGATCAATTGCTGAAGTTCTCTAAACATTAACAGCATGAAATTTAAAATGTCTCTGATTTCCCTCTCTGCTTCCTTATCCTTAGTGTATAGGAAGGCAACTGATTTTTTGGAGTTGATCTTGTATCCTGCCACATTACTAAAGGTG
>NC_022028.1:32648424-32666017 GCF_000317375.1 Microtus ochrogaster | reverse complement strand
GCTGATGGGGGAGAGGGACTTGATGGGGGGGGCGTTCCGATCGGTGGGGGGCGGTGGCGGGGAGGAGGCGGAAATCCTCAATAAATAAATAAATTAAAAAAAAATTTAAAATGTCAGGAGAGTCTGAGCTTTAAAACCTCTTCAAAAGATTCTGATGTTTTTTTGCATTTCTTCAGCTTCCAGCTATCCAGACATTTAGTTCACCCTCAACTTCTTCCACTGCTGGTTTCTGTGGAAACTACATTCCAGCCCTGATACCTACCAGCAGCAAAAACTCCTGATTTTATGAAGAACGGCATCATGACTGATGGTTCTGGTTGACAGTCCATAGCCTGTCTTTGAGCTTTATCCCAGAGGGCTGCTTGGCCTCCCTGACATTGATGCTGTCAAGAGTGTTCAATGCACGAGAAATCAGAGAGCTTAGATTTCTCCAGAGTACCGGGAGAGGGAGTCTACAAGGCAATCCCGCGTTGTACCTGCACTAAGGTCATGTTCTACAGTGTAAGTATACGCCCTTCAGCTTCATCACTGCTTTATTTATGGCCAAATTACATCTGCCTGTGTGACAGAAACCCATCCTTGCATTCAGAGAGCTAAAAGAAAAATGTTCACCTACTTGGCCTTCTTTTCATTTTGTGTGGCTTCCTTTCAAAAGTAGAAGTTCAATCACCAAGGCAACAGCTTATGCCAAGGTGGAATTTGTCACCTAGCTGCTTAGAGCTAGTTGCATCGATAAAGAAACTGGAGTTTGTTACTTGGCCTGTGTCGATCTGAAGAACCCTCTTTACATGTAACTCAGTTTGGTATTCATTCAAAAGCTATTTGCTTTTCAATTACGTGTCCCAGTAGAAAAAAAACTGGTAGTTACAATTAATTTTCTGGCATTACTTATATATCACAGAGAACATCAATGTAGAATAGTTTTAAATATTAATCAAGAAGCTGAAGGTATGTGCAACAATATAAAATTTTAATATATAAAGTAATTATTCAGAGGATTTTATTTATTAGCCGACAAATATACATGGAGTACTTCCACGAGCCACAAACTGCTGGACAGCTCTTCCAGAACAGATGATAGCTGGGGAAAACATTCAATGACAGTATTTTTTGCCTCAATCTTCGGAGACAAGATTTTGCTATGTCGTCCAAGCTGGACTTGAATTCACTAAGTATCCTGGCCAGTCTCAAACTTGCAGCAATCCTCCTGTCTCAGATTCCCAAGTGCTGGCGCTATCAGCATGTGCTACCATACTCAGCTTGCAACAGCAATCTAAAAACTTATTTCAGGAGCAAGGTGGCAGCAAGTGATGAAGCCTGAGCATCCACAAACACTTTAGGCTGTGAGTTTAAGGTGAGGGGCTAGGTACAGACAGGCATGTAGATAGGAAATAGATGGGTTTAAACACTAGATCCCAGCTTAGCTTCCAGGAGGCAAACAAGGACTAGGTACAGACAGGCATGTACATAGGAACATACATAGGTTTAAACACTAGATCCCAGCCTAGCTTCCAGGAGGCAAACAATGCAAAAAGTGGGGCTTACAGGCCATAAGCAAATGCCATCAAACATTACTAACTATGGAGATTAAGTTCCTACAGAACCGTCCCAGTTACCAGTGGAAGGCAAACGGAAGAGGGAGGGCCTGAGGAAGAGGGTGAGCAGGCAGAAGAGTTGTATAGGACTAGGATTATGGTGGCTTCCACAGTCTGCTCAGGGCAACGAAAGAGAGACAGGGAGCTACACCGAAGTCCCTGTGACACTGTCATCAAAGACACGGAGTCAGATGTCCTAGAAGAATTCAGTGTAGTTCGTCGGAGCTAAGCACCTTGAGCAGTTGCTGCTACAGAGATGTAGATGTGACAACTTTCGGAGTAGCTGGGCTACTGAAATGACACAGTGTTCTCATACCTACAGTATTGTATAGTTAAGAGTAGTTGTTAAATTGCCAACAGAAGTTACATTATTGTAATTATCCGGCAGGTGGATTTATTTGTGAGAAATATGTAAAACAATGAAGACATGGCTCAATTGTCACTCAGCCAGATTATGCTACTGCGAAAACACAATTCAATTCCTTCACTAATTGCCTGGAATCTAAAAGAGTCAAAATGAGAACATACTGAATTATGCCTGACATTTATTAGACCCACACAGCTTTAAAGTCCTAAGTACTGAGCATGCCACAGCAGTTCTCTGGGGGCTTTTTGAAGCTTAATATTAAACAGCAAGGAAGATGCTTAATCATGAGGTTTTACAAATGACTTATTACTATTGCCTCCCTGGCTAAGACTATTACATGTGACTAGTTCACAGAATTAATCATTTTAATTAGAAGATATATGGAGGAAAGAATACAAAACAAATAGTCGTTTGTCAAAATAAAATCGATTGACAATAGGCAAGAGCCAGATTTTAAGTTACATTATTACTAGGTAGTCAATCTCAACATTAGTAAAAATGACCAAAAATTAATAATATTCAGCATTCTGGATAAACCCTGAAGTATTTTTCTGTATTTAGTTATGAAGACAAATCCCTGCCTTCTATCTCAACACCATGAGCGGATGCGCAGTTGGACAGCGCACATAATGAGCCATAATAACCATGTGGTGTGTTTTCACTTGATTTTTATTAACCTGCTGTGAGGATCAGAGGCTCTTTGGAAATTATTTAATAATAATTATTAATCATCTTGTCTAGAAAGAATATGAGCTTATTTTATTGATGAGTAGTCATCCAGTAAATATTTAATATTCTACTTAATACAGATGCTCATGCTAAAAAAATTCCAAGTGAATCCATCAAAGCAGATCAGAGAAATGCTGTATAAACAGCAGAGTCTGTGCGCCCGGCCTAGGGGAGGATACAATGCTTGGATTCTGAATTAGCAGAAGGAATCAAATGTGTTTCGAAATGCATTAATTTAGAAACCATGTTTCCCTCACTCACTCCGTCGGCACAGCTGCAGACTGAAGATGTTAACAACAGCAAGGACTATTCCTGGCCTGGGATACCGACAGAAAGGACTATTCCTGGCCTAGGATACCGACAGAAAGGACTATTCCTGGCCTAGGATACCGACAGAAAGGAGTATTCCTGGTCTAGGATGCCGACAGCAAGGCTGTTTTCAGAAGAAACAAACACACCAATCACAATATATCTTATGCTCTTGTTCTGTGTCTTTGCTGTAACTCTTTATGTACAGCAAATATCTATAAGTGAATATCATAAACTTGTGATTGCTGTTATATAACTCAACAGTTAGCTTGGAGAATGGACAATAAATAGGATAAGCAATAAATTACATAGACTCTGAAGTGGTGGTGGGGGTCAAGGAGGAGAAAAAATAAAGCAAGAAAAAGGCTTCTGAGCTACGTATGTGTAACCATGTGTATGAGATAGGAAATCAGGGGTTCATACGTATGTGTAAGTATGTGTATAAGATGGGAAATCAGGGGTTCAATGTTTAGCTGGCCAAGAAGGCCCTCTAGCCAAGTTACATGTGGAGAAGAGTAAGAAATCAATGCCACTTATTTCACACATAAGAAATTTTTTATCAAACATCCAAAAAGTTTCAATGAGAATGAAGACTATGTAATGGAAAACCACGCTGCACAACACGATTTCCTGAGGAAAGCAGCTTCCCTGGTTTTACAACTAGGCCTGGTAAACTGGAAAAGAGCAATCTGCTGCCTATAGGGCTTAGATTTTATGTTCAAAAGCAGAGGGGAGCTTTGTAAGCACGCTGGGGCCCATGCTTCAGCCCGCCAGGGCAGAGTGTTAGCAGTACTCAAGCGATGATGCAAATGACTCACCAGAAGGGCGGTCCTGACTCAACTAGCTGACACCTTCCCACCATCCTATTGGTTTTCTGTAGCCCATTACCTGCTGCTCATCAGAAAACTAAACACACTAATGCAGGTTCCAGTTCTACACCGACAGTTCAGTAACAATGCTTATTTATTTATTTACTTTGTGTGAACGTGTGAGTGTGTGTGTGTGTGTGTGTGTGTGTGTATACAACTTAAGTCTTTCCTCCCTGTGGGGTTGGGAGATTGAACTCAGGTTGTGAGTCTTGCTGGCAAGGGCCTTTACCCACTGAGCCATCTTGAGAGTCCAACACCAATAATACTTTTGAGGCTTAGGGAGTTGTCTGTCCTTTCCCAGGATGACTTGGGAACCATTTACTGTACTTAGACTGTAGCAGCCCCAAGTTACCCCACCAGCCCCGAATGTGGGAAAGAACTGACCCCCGTGTAACATTTGTGGTGTATTTTCCTTGGCAGCTTGTTAGATAACATGGAAATTCTGTATGTAGCCTTAGGACTGCAAGGATGCTCGGACTACCATCATAGCCTCTCCGCAGCTCAGCCTTTGAGAAACTGAGGCAGCAAGTGAGTTCCAGCTGCCACTGCCAACACTGAGAGCAGGGCAGTAAAGTCACAGCAGCCCAGAGGCTGCTCAGTTTAGATTCCTATCAGAAAGCATCTACGCATTCAGAGTGGAACTAGGGGTAAGTTCTGGAGCATTCCGTATGCCTGAGTGTCTTCACTGGTTAAAAGAGGTTGAAGTGCGGGGGAAATGTATGACATGGTGCGTCAGAAGACAATCACAAAATGTCTGAGCAGCTGCAAAACTTTCAAATTCGATTTTTTTTTTAAAGAAGCTCAACAAGAGGTTGGAAAAATGGCTCAATGGTTAAGAGCACTCGCTGCTTTTCAGGGGGCAGGGTTCAGGTCTCAGCACCTTCAGTAAGTGTCTCTGCAGCATCTACACCCACACACGGTGCACATACATACACTCAAGCACAAACACATACACAGAAAATGATTTTTGTTTTCAAAAAGAGTCAAGGTCTGGGCTGGAGAGATGGTTCAGCCTTTAAAGGCTAGACTCTCAACCAAGAAAGAGTCAAGGTGCCTTTAATCCCAGCACTGGGAAGGCAGAGGTAAGCCTGACCTCTGAGTCCGAGGTCAGCCTGGTCTACACAGTGAGTTCCAGGACAGCCAGGGCTATGTTGTCTCAAAATAACAACAACAAAAAAACAAAAACAAAACAAAATAAAACAAAAAACAAAGAGTTAAGATATGCTTTAATTTGGGACTGTCATAACTGTGCTAATGGCCATTTTCACTGAAGCTCTGGGCTGCCGCATACACTCATTTGATACAGTGCCCCCACGGCCAGCTGTGATAAGGCACACAGCTGTTTCTTCTTTCTCCTGTCAGCAGGTACACGGAAGGAGTAAGGCCGAAACTGGTTGGTCATGGCAGGAGCCATGTTTTCCATCTGTTAAAATCCATAAGCGGGGCACAGCGGCACACATGTGTAACCCTAGTACTTGGCAGGTTGAGACAGGAGGATCGCCAAATGTTACGGCAGCCTAGGCTACACAGAGAGACCCTGTCTCAAAGCCACCACACCACGTGACTCAGGGTTTTATCTTTACAGAAACTCAGTCACAGACGGGGAGATGCGGTGAGGGGAGATGGCTGTCTCTCCTAGCTGGAAGAACACTCAGAATCACTTCTGTCAACAGAATGTTGAGTTTGGACTCTGGGTCACTTTGGTACTTTCTTTTGCAGTGCTGGGGGCAGAACCCAGAACTGTGGACATACTAGGCAAATACTGAACGACCGAGCTGCATGCCTGGCTCTCCCCTGAGTTATATTTTTAACAGACTGTGCACAGAGAACTATGAACATTTCGTTTAGTTTTTCTGAATGATCAAAATCCACACTAGAAGAAAGTGCCACAGTGCTACACACCCTAAATCGTTTCACTTTGTAAACCAGGCACACACCAGTGTTCTACATAAGGATTGACTTTTGAGTCCCCAGAAATATTATTCCAATTAAAAAGTGGGCAGTCAACACATGCAGGAAAATAGAGCGTTTTCCTCAGTGAACAAAATGTCCCATGAAAAAGGTGTGTGGAGTGGGATGGTGTGCCGCAGCGGTCAGTGTGTGATCGGCCCTCGCAGAAGGCAGAGCCGGCTGCAGCAGGTGTAACGTGGTAGGCTGTGTGTTTTAGAAATTCTACCTTGACACCTTAGGCTTCTTTTCCTTTCAAGATACTTTACACACAAACTACAGAAAAAAAAAAAAACAACAAACGAAATCTTGTAAGAATTCTAATCCACTAACTGGACACAGGGGTTTCTTTCCAGCCAATCGGCTGAGCTGCTTCTACATTTCCACGTGTTCCTTATGCACAAATCAAAAGGAGAGTCCATACTTACTGGAGAGAACAGTTGTAAGGAAAATGTAGTCGGAGAAGGAGATGAGCCCACATTCTCCAAGGGTGTAGAATATGCTGCCTTCATCAGCAAATTTTTCTCGTTCCTGGGCAATTTTCTAGTAGGCACGGGTCCCACCAAGAAATAAAGAAGAAACGATGGAATTAGAACACACAGTGGGAACGGACTGGGCAGTTACAGCACAGGTCACGCACCACCTAAGCATTCCTATGACAGCCATTCGAAATCAATGGATCCTTTACAGTTTTTAAGCCAATGAAAATTCCAAGACAAAAGATGATTAAGTTTTTTTACTTAAGCACTGGGTTAATATGAAATTAGAAAGGAATTTCAATTATTTCCTGCTATGGACACACAGCCCTACCTCAGAACTGTTTTAATTTTAAAACCACAGACTCCATTCTGATGACTAATATTCGGTAGTACAAAGAAAAAAAATCAAACAAATGAAAAAGCTAAAAGGAAATTGGTTCCAACTGAACAAAAATCCACACTGTTAGTGATCGGAATTAGAGGGGAAGCACCCATTTTCAGGGCCATACAAATGCTTCTGAAATACTAATTTTAATCTTTCCTTTTAGACTCTTAATCTTCATCTGAAATATGGACTAGTATTTAGGACAAAGAACATTCTGAAATATAATGCCGAATCAGACATTCACCCCAGGGTTTAGACACAACAACCTAACTCTATTTACTATGTTAGATGCTCCTGCGTTTCAGCTGTTTGATGAAAACAATGGTTTCCTGACTCAACTCTCACTCCAAATACATATTCCCTATCTTTACGCTATCATCATGAAGGTCAGCTTCAGTGGCGGCCCGCCTGACACATGGCCCCTTCCAGCTTGTCCAGTTAGGCTTTTCCTGCTCTCTCTATTCCTCTCTGAAGCACAAAGTGAGTGGTGATACTGAGGATACTTCCAAAAACTGCAAAGGATCCACCAGAGAGTTGCACTTGAAACAGAGTCCATAAGTTCTGGGCCAAGCACAGGTATTTAAGGAGCTGTTCATTCTGTGCACCAAGAGGGGAGAAAGAAAGAGGTTTTAAGAATTCAAACCAAGGAAGCACAATCAAAGCAACAATCCCATGCAAGCAGGAAGAACGGGCAGCACTGCAGAGGAATCTCATGAAACCGACAGGCAGCACCACACCAGCACAGGCACAGGCTACCATGGTTACCTCTGTCTAGTGGAGATCCCATCAACATCACAAAGGAAAGAGAAGTGGTTAGGCGATGGACAGCACAAGAACCGCGGGAGCCAGCATGACATCACCCCAAGACCTTAACCGACTCCGGGGGCCCAGAAACAGGTGCAAATCCACAGGCACAGGCGTGCCAACCCAACAGTCCCAGATTCTAGAGTTCGATCGCAGATGCCATTGGATAAGGGACTTGGGGCCTGCTGCTACTCGGTGGTAGAATCCTACATTGCACGCCCAAGACCTCGAGTTTCATCCCCAGCAATGCAGAAACCAAATAGAAGACAGAAAGCAAGTGCTTCTCTGACTTTCATGGCTGATATATTATCCCCCATGACAGCATTTAGTGGTTATACCTTTGACCCAACAACCAAAATGAGTACTTATGCCAATACTTGGTTTTCTACCCAGAGGTTAAACTTAAATTTCAGGAGAAGCTATTAGATAGATGAAGGTTGGGGCAGCAAGGTCGTTCTCTGGGAAGTTATTATGCAAAATTCATAAATATATAATATAGTTGATATATATTTTTATTTATATATAATTATCTGGTATGTTGTAAAACAATGTGACTAGGAAGATACACACAAAAGGAAAATGTGTTCCAAAGGCATATGATTGCTATCCAAAGCAGTAAGTGTATATGGAAGCCAAAGAATTAATATTACAATAATCTCATGGAGATGCTGCTCTGTGTATTAAAATAAAGAAGATACTGGGAGCCAGAAGTTGAGTAGCAGGTGAGAGTTTACAAAGTGAAGGGAGGCCACTAGCCAGAGTTACACATAGCACTTCCACAGTGCTGCTCAGGAAAAATGAAGGTAGAAACCAAACGTGGCCAGTGACTTTAAATTTTCATTCAATTTCAAACAGACAGAAAAACTGACAGACTAGTATCAGGAGCCAGCACATACTTTTTATGCAGTTTACTAACACCTGACTCCACCGGCTTCATAGTTTATACAGAGACTGCCTTCACATTACTGAGTCAGCTGGAGACGTGGAGCTATTTTACATTACTTTAAATATATCAGCATATATTTCCTGTGAACAGAGCCACACTCTTAAGCACTATAGAATAAACTCGATAAAACCAGAAAATTTAATATTAATATATAGCATTATTTAATATCACCCACTAATAAAGAACCTTAACACATCATTTTGTGTGCATGCCACTATGGCAGTCAGATGACAGCCTGAGGTCAGTTCTTTCCTTCTAGCATGTGAGCGCCAAGGCTCAAACTCAGGTCATGTTGTCAACCTGCATCCTGTCCATTTTCACACCTAGCCAGCTGTCCCAACAATTTCCTTTTTTTTTTTTTTTGGTTTTTTCGAGACAGGGTTTCTCTGTGGCTTTGGAGCCTGTCCTGGAACTAGCCAGGCTGGTCTCGAACTCACAGAGATCTGCCTGCCTCTGCCTTCCGAGTGCTGGGATTAAAGGCGTGCGCCACCATCGCCCGGCCCCAACAATTTCCTTTATACTCATGTGCCTTCTTCCCCAATCCAGATGTGTCAGAATAAAAATGCACCTGTCGCCAAGTCTCTTTAGATTCCTATATCTGCAACAGCTTTCCTTTTGTTCTTTGAAGCGTTATTACATATTATTGTGATGGCATTTCCATAGAAGTCACCATTTTCACTATTTTGTTGTACAACAAAATTGATATTTTTGTGTTTGGCTTCTACCATTAAACGTCCTCTAGGTTCATCCACATTATGCCGCAAATCAATACTTAATTACCTTCTATTACCCAGAACATTGCACTGTGTGTGTAAGCCAGGATTGGTTTACACATCCACAGGCCGGGAACGCAGATGACATCTGCCTTTTGGCTGCTGTACATAAACACTAACAACTGTCAGAGTAGTTGGATTTTTCTCAACATATACCCAAGAGTAGAACTCCCCTTTTGCATAGTAATCATATATTTAAGCCTTGAGGGACAGCCAAACCGTTTTCTTCAGTGGCTTCAATGCACACAAGCTCCACCCCCAGGAACTCAAGAGGTTCCGATTTCTATACGTCCTTGCTGCTATCCTCACGGATGTAAATGGTACCTCACTGACGTGTTTTCTCTTTTAGTCCAGACAGGGTTTCACTATTCAGCCTTGGATGCTTTGGGATTCCCTGTGTCAGGGAGAGTGGAGAGGAGGGAACAAGGGCAGAGTGCACAGGCAGGATGTGTGCGTCTCACAGCAGCTCCGGCCTTGTGATGCACCGTGGCAACAGACTCTCATGTCTAGTCTAGTACACAGTGCTCGTCAGAGCTTCTGGAGTTGGGTAGAAGTGGGAGGAGTAGCGGTCACGGTGTATCTGAGTGAGCCACTTGTTAAAGAGCGGCCGGTAGGAGGGCACTCTACCGAAGATCTGCACAGAAGCTGTGATATTTTACCCACAGACACCGAGATTATCATAGAGCCATCACATTTGGTTGCCAAAATTTTGGAGGGGGTTGGGAGTGCTGGTGCAGGCAGATCGCTACAGCTCTATAATTTTGAGGCTAGCCTGGGGTACACAGTGAGATGATGCCTCAAAAAAAAAAAAAAAGGAATGAGAGTTACAAGGAAACCAATTATTAGACTATTTTGTGCCCATGGCTCTTCTTAGCTGGCTTTTTAAGAAGATCTAATTCTAATATAGATGATAGCTTCAGATCAATTGCCCATGACATACAGGGAAGCTATGGAAACAGATATGAGTTAGAAAATGAAAACTGAAAAGCCTGAAGTATGGTAAAAATGGAAAGACTTGAAAGGCTAACAGGACAGAGAGGGTGTTGGCTAATGGCTCTGACTCCAGAGGTCCCATGAACGGTCAGTTTCGCAAATGGAAAATGCCAGCAAATGTTCCCTTGCTTTCTCCTTTGGGTAATGTTTAACGCTGGACTAAATTTTAAGTCATTTTTTTTGCCTTAAGCAATCATCATCTGTTTGCTCCAAAAGCTAAAAGGAGGCACAGTTTTAAGGAAAACACAATGTTCCTTGCCATCTTCTCTTTGAAATGTAATTTTTCTAAGAAAATCAAAAGGGCATATATTAAATTCAATATGAGAAATCAATGTAAATAGCAAAGATAGTAGACAAACTGTAAGAAAGAAATCAAGGCTGTGCTTAAAAGTGCAAAGAAATATTTCAAAGCTGCTTCAACTGTTTTCTGAGAGCATGTGCTGTAGGATTAGGTGTATTACAGTATCAACTCAGGGAGCTTCAGGAACGTTTCATCTTAAGGTTCCCAGCAGCTCCAGCTACTTCAGCGCGTGGTGTCAATTACGAAGTGCATTTTAAAAAGAAAATAGCAGTCACAGGCACCTTATGAGGTTCCATGCGACATTATCTAGCTCAGGAGTTACCTATCAAATTCTACTCTCATCACTTCAACTTCTGAAATCAAAAGTGTGAGGCAGGCCGGGTGATGGCAGCGCACGCCTTTAATCCCAGCACTCAGGAGGCAGAGGTAGGGGGATCTCTGTGAGTTCGAGGAACAGAGGGAGTTTCAGGACAGGCTCCACAGCTACACAGAGAAACCATGCTTTGAAAAAAACCCAAAAGGGTGAGGCAGAATGCAGGTCAGCTGAGAGCATCCTTTCTATTGACCTTAGAGACCAATGTCTCCTTCTGATGACAAAATTTTGCAGAACAACTCAAAACAATGAGCTCACAACATACATGAACAAAACAGAACTTTTAGTATTCACTTAGAACCTAGCCTTATTTTAACATGTCGAACAGAGCTCCAGGGGTGATGTCACTAAGACACTGAGGTTATCGATCGTAAGAAATGAAGAAGCATCACCACAAAGGGTCTGCTATGGTTTCACCTGTACTACGGTTGCATACTGTTTTGTTGTTTTTTTTTTTTAATCGAAAACCAGGGCTTCAGGCTTAACAGGCAAGATTTCAACCACTGAGCTACATCCTTAGACCCCCAATTTATGGGTCTAAACTCAGAGCTTTGTATTATGAAGCAAGCACTCTACTGCTGAGTGGAGTCTCCAGGCCCTCTTTTACTTTTATTCTGAGACAGGACTTCACTAAGCTGCCACTTACTAAGTTGTACTAGAGAGTGGTCTCATTCTCTAGTGGTGGTGATGCTCCTGCCTCAGCCTCTTGAGAACAGAGATTGGAAGTCTTTTTTTTTTAATGTGCATTGGTGTTTTGCATGCATGCATGGCTGTATGAGGGTGTCGAGTACCCTGGAACTGGAGTTACAGACAGTTGTGAGCTGCCATGTGGGTGCTGGGAATTGAACCCAGGTCCTCTGGAAGAACAACCAGGGCTCTTAATGGCTGAGCCATCTCTCCAGCTTGAGGTTGGAAGTCTTATGAGTAAACTTACTATATAATACACTGTTCCCCACACATGTGATTGCTACACTTCATAGTGAATTACAAACCCCCCGATAGTTTTACTGGGCTGGCAGCTTTGTGCTCAAGTGCCAGCCCTCTGGCTTCTGGCTCATCTCACCAACCTACCAAATCTGGGTTTCCAGTCAGGGTTCCAACCTGACAGCACTGTGTGCTGAATCCCAACCAGTGAGTTACAGGGTTGATCAAAACAGAGCAGGTGATTTGCCCGTCGAGGACTCAATTTGATGGAGCCAATTTAATCTCATCATTCTTTCTACTCGATATGCAGTTTTCAAATTCTCTAGTTTAAAACAAAGTAGCTCTGGGAAATCAACAGACTCCGCAAATCAAATGCTCATGCATCAACCTATAAGAGAAAAATTTTCATACTATACATGGGGGGGGGAAGCAGCAGAGTGGTGCTCCTTAAATTGTTTCATGAACCTCAAGTTTTTGGATTATTTTAATATTGACACTTATTAAAGGTTATTTTATTATCAGTGTTTCTTACCAGATGTGATAGTGCAGGCCTGCAATCTCAGCTACTGTGGCCGAGACGGGCAGATTATATTCAGAGTTGCCCATCTGAACAGCTTACTAAGACCATATCTCAAAATCAAATGTAAAAAAGCAGTGGGTGAGCGCTACAGACCTGTAATCCCAGCACTTGGGAGGCAGAGGTAGGCCTATCTCTGTGAGTTCAAGGCCAGTATGAGCTACATGTAGTGTGTCCCGGGACAGCCAGAGGTACAGAGTGAGACCCTGCTTTGAAAAAACACTTTTTATAAAAGGCAAAATTTGTAGCTTGGTGGTCAAGCACCTGGCTTGCATGTGCAAAGCCCTGGGCACAATCACCAGTACTGTGAGAAAGAAACAAAGAAGAATCGATATTTCTTTATATTGCTAAAAAGAATGTCTAATCTCTCTAGTAATATAACGCTTCTAGAAAACTTGATTTTGGCATATTGTTTCCAAACGGCAAACAGCATCACTGCCTGAGTTACAGTGGGGAGAGGGTGTTAGGGAAGAGTCAGCGATTTTCTCATGCAGTCAATATCACACTTAATTATCTCCTCGGTGCACAGACAGCTGCCAAAGCCTAGGAAAACGTTAGTCTCAAACAATCACATTACTCTCAGTCAAACAGAAGTTGTTGCACAGTGAAAATATGGCACTCCTGACTTGGCCACACCCAGCGGTGCACAAGTGTAGGATGTGGTGTCGGCCAAATGAAAATTAAGTTGACATGTTTTCAGCTCGGTGAAGTTTACAGTTTCCCCTTTACCGACTCAGGTTCTTTTTTCAAACTTCTTAAAGGTCTTTTGTGGTGGAGGTGACATAAATTCCTGTGCAACGCACTGAGGCGGGGGTGCTTGAGAAGGTGCCCATGCCATCTGCGGAAAGCAGCTCTCTTTTCAGTCCCAATCCTAACCACCTGAGCTCCGAGAACAACCCAAGTACCCGGAATGAAGTGTTCGCCTTATTTCATTGGCCTCACAGAAGATGTCATGGGGAGATGTTTAAAACGCAAGGGCGGCAGATGACATGAGCAAAAGCAGCGGCAGCAGTGCAAATGAATCTGCTGGAATGGAATTAACGTCAGGTGGAGGACGGAGCTTTATTGAAGTGATTTATTTGAGTCCTCAGTGTCTGCTGGAGCACCATGAGAACTCTATGGGGAAGAGTCAGATGTTCTGGTGCTGCATGCCCGTGTACTCCTCTCTGTCAGCTCTGTGTGGGACAGCTGTATTTGATCGTTATTGCTAATCTGCTACCCTCATCTAAGAATTCAATTCTGGACTTTGGTCACACAAATAAAAGAGCACTAAGCACAAACTCCCAAGAAAACAACCCCTGACCCCAACAGTCCTGAGCTCGGGGTCTCGGTTGTCGTCATGTGGGTACCATAAATGGCTTCCTTGTCACTTAGTGCCAACCACCTCATGAACGGGCTTAAAATAGTAAGCCAACATAGCAATTTCATCCTTTTTCACGTGGAAAAATACAGCAAGGAAAATAGGTCTTAAAAGGAAAAATAAAAGGCCCATTACAGCAATCACTGCTTACACCCTTGACTGTCACTACTACTATCTCTCAGGAAGTGTTGTGCAGAAAAATTTTTAAATCAAATTTGATACCAAACATAAAAAGATATCCATGGGACACCACTGACTTTATCACTCAGCTGGGAGTGCTCACAGTCCCTAGCAGCACTGCAGAAACTGGGCATGAGGGTCACTGGGATCGCATGAGAAGACTCAGGTTTGGACAAGTGAACTAAGTGCCCCAGTTAACCGGATCGACTGTACTCTTCACTCCATAGCCCATACCACGAGCCACTGTACTTCATATGCTATGAACAGCACAGGGGCACGCAGGTGCCGTGTTTACAGTTTCTGAAAATGTTACTGAGGGCTGGAGTTCACTATTGTGGAGCATTAACTGTGGGGCTTAGTGGTCCCAGCTAACCTGAAGGAAAGGTGAGCCAGAGAGTAAGTGGGATTTACTGAGGCACATGTGTGTTTCATTCATTTTCATGCATCACGTCAACACTAAAATGTTCTACACCCTTAAAGCTTTCTATTCTCAAAGAGCTCCCTGCTCTACAACCACAGGGCATCAGCAGGTATTCAGAACAAGGCGAGAGCCTGCGTCTCCAGATGGCGGATGCTTGAGCTGCTCTCCTAGAATCGTACAATTGTGGCCTTCAAAATGCTCGTATCTAAGTGATATGGAAAAGAACGGTCTAGAACAAAGTCCTTCACGGCAGAGTGGACTGAAAGTTGTTCTGCGGTGAAAAAGCCAAGAATGAGGCGTTGTCACAAATGTAATGGCCAGTTATGTTTATGCTTCAAACAAACCATGGCACATAGAATGGGTTTGGTTGATCTCAAATTTGAAACACAATATAACCTAAAATAAAAATGTATCTAAAGATGAAGTAATAGGAATCTGAATATCTGAGGCAAGCAAATAAGTGACATCCTTTTGGGGGCTCTTAATGATTATATGTATATATATATAAAGTCATTTCTTTGGTCAACCCGAATAACCAAAACACGTGGTAGAACTTGAGAGACTGGAAAGAGACCTGGCTACTCCATGTCAGTACAGTAAGTGTCTGGCGTCATTAGTAAGTTGGCCTAAAGAACGGTGCACTAAGCCAGCAGGGCTCTGGGGCTGGCCTTTCCACAGGCAGTAGGAACAGCATGCACAGAACAGATCCTGCAGAGAGATAAGCCAGGGTTCATATTCTCTAATGAAGGACTGCTGCTTGTTGGGGAAGCTTAAAAGGTATGTACTGGTGTCGCCAAAACAAGTGCTGTTTCTAGAAACTAATATGAACAATTCCCTCACCATCTATAACAGAGAAGTTTATGTTCAATATAAATTTACAAGGTATTCTGAAGGATGCAGTAAAAGTTGTTTTAAAAATATTTAACATCTCAAATTTTAATTTTAATGAAACAGTTTCTATACACTACATCCAGCTACTGATTCCAGAAACCCATAAAAGGTTTGGGAAGCAGAAAAATGCAGGCTGCTTCCAAATTTAAGAGCTTTCCTTGCACAGAGGCCATGGTGTTACTCTCCACACGATCCTGATTTCAGTACATGGGCTCCTGAAGCAAGTGGATAATGGTTGATTTCCAACCTCGGATCAACCGAAAATAGTACTCTGAGTACTGAACGCCTACAGTGGTTGAGCGCTCAGGGCTGTAGATTCGGGAGACTTTCTGTATTTAGTAATTCCCATCTCCTCAGTCTTCACTGAAAGCGTCTCTTTGGAAGGCAGGTCTCTTTAAAAATGCACAGTTATTAATGAGGGGCAAGGGACTTTGAGCTGCCCCTCACCATTTGTCCTTCCACAATGAGAGCCACAGACAAGACATTCTTATGTGACTGACCATCAACGGAGGGAGGGCTTAAGGCCCAAATCCCAGGCTTGTTCATGGTAGGCAAGTGTTCTACCACCAAGAGCATAGCCCTCTTTTCCTCTGGCTAGCTCTTGTTTCTACCTTAGCTATTCTGAAACAAAATCCCCAGAATTTGAAGCATTGAAATGGGCTTATCAATTAGTTATTTTGATGAAATTTGAAGTATTGCTTGTTTCAGAATACAGTTAGCTCCACAGTTATCTACGAAAGATAACATATTCCACCAATAATACGGTGAATGGTTAGTTTGGAGAACTACTAAAACACACGCCATGAAGAGGTGTACAGGGAAAGGCACTGTGAAGAGTACCCTGTGCTCTTCGTTAATCATATCACCAGTTCTTTCAAATCAAGGGATGCTACTATTTAAGCTGAATTTATATTTTTATTCCAGCTAGCCATCCAAAAATGCAAGAGCAATTTTAAGTGAATAAAATCTAACAATTTACACTCTCTAGTTAAAGAGCACCAGCATCTGAAGATCCGTTTAAAAAGTACGTGTTCTGAGTGTCCATGGCCTCTCTATGCCTCCATAGTGTTTCCACGTGTTCATTTATCCCAGGTTACACTCATCGCCTGGCTCAAAAAGACAAAATAGGGAAATCTAAATTACGCCACCAATTTCCTCTTAAGCCATTTTATTGAGCAAGGAGCAACAGGAACCTCCTCATTTTCATTTTTAAATGGTCTTTCATTTCTATGATAGAGTAGGAAAAAACCAACCCAAACAATACTAATATTTAAATGTCCAATTCATTAAAATCTGATGTCGTGCAATGACTACAACTAAGTTTCTCGCCCTGTTGTGTTAACAGCTACTGATAAAACTTCTTCGAATTATGCTGGGCTCTGTATTCTTGAGGCCTGCGCAGTGGTCGAATTGTCATATTAGAGATGAAGCAGTAACTGAAAGTGACTGGAACGGAACCGTGGGGGGGGGGCATGCACTGAACCTTTGCCTCTGAAGCATTAGTATGGATTCCAGAGCAGTGAGTGATTGAAAGCACATGCGGCTGAGTCAGTACCTGCCAGAACTCCTGATCAGAAGATGAGAGAAAGAAAAAAACAGATTGACATTGATTATATGAACAAAACCCCCAAATCAAACATATATGTATATCACAAAACACAACATAGGAAGGAACAATTAAAACCTGCAATAATGATCACTGAAAACCTGGAAATAAAGGAATGAAGAACATACACAAATGGCCTAGACACTATCCATAAGGCACACATAAAACAAAGATCTACAACGTGACCTCCCAGCTCCATAGCACACAGCCACAGGTCAGCGGCACACTCTACACAGAGAACACAAGAATCATTATGTCTTTAAGGAAGGGGCACGAAGACTCCATGTCTTCCCTGGGTCCGTCAAAGCATTTCTGGAATGAAGGCTTCCTATTAAGATGCCTCACAATTTTAGCGACATGTGTTTTTCAACTTCATGCCAAATCGCTTGCTTTGCCATTCACCCCAACACATAAACAACCAGACCTGGATAAGTGCAGAGCATCAGTAACTATGCAGCGGAGCAGTTCAGAATGGACGGAACATGCACCCCTTTATGTTCCGCTGAATCGGGGCTGTCCTTGTGTAATGAAGAGCGCCATCATGTCCATGGCTGCCATCTGAGGGCGCAGTTCAGGTTACCTAACTTATCCTGGTCCTGGCTCCACTCCAAATATCAAGTGATTTAAAGAAACCTTTTTTTAATATTTATTTATTATGTATACAATATTCTGTCTGTGTGTATGTCTGCAGGCCAGAAGAGGGCACCAGACCTCATTACAGATGGTTGTGAGCCACCATGTGGTTGCTGGGAATTGAACTCAGG
>NC_022028.1:32646173-32648324 GCF_000317375.1 Microtus ochrogaster | reverse complement strand
CCCCCCCCCCCCCTTTTTTTAAATGTAAGTAAACCTCACTGGCTGTGAAATAAATTTTGACCTAAACTTACCATCATTTAGAAACCAAGCTCAGTATCATTGCAAAAGTTCTTGAGTGAAAAACAGGTGCTATAAGCAATGTGTGAGCCCGCAGTGGGGACTGATGAGGCAGAGGGGTGGGAGGA
This sequence comes from Microtus ochrogaster, assembly GCF_000317375.1. Taxonomy (NCBI): domain Eukaryota; kingdom Metazoa; phylum Chordata; class Mammalia; order Rodentia; family Cricetidae; genus Microtus; species Microtus ochrogaster. The sequence goes on along the minus strand of NC_022028.1, from coordinate 32,648,139 downwards.
ACCCCTGTGAATGAAGAGCCCAGATCTCCCTGGGGGTAAATGGAGAACCTATATAAAACGATACAAAGACAGCACAGGAGACTTTCCCAGACGACTGAACTGAGAAGAGAACAATTACACGCAGGAAAGAGAACGGACACATTAGCAGGGAGTCCTTCCATAGGGGAACACGGTCGTAACCATGCAGAAAGCTACGAGCGGGCAGAGTCGCTTTCCCACTGTCCCAGTTCTCTGAGAAAGCAGGAGACGAGTGGTTACAGCGTCTTTACCATCAACCCTGCGGCAGAGCCGTATCTGAAGGATGACGTGATAATCTGAAGTCAACACCCTTGTTCTGTTACACGCCATGTTACACTACAGCGGACAATGAATGGGGCTGCATTTCTCGCCCCAGTCCAGCGTGTTTTAGATCATCCACCGACCACTCACACATGGGTGTCCAATGAGGGAATGGACGGCACAGAAATACATGCCTTGGGAAATGAGGAGATCACACGCCAGAGCTAGGGTTCCTTAGTATTACTATGATTATCATTATTATTGTTTTAGTGATACTGTGTGGAAAAATAACTGAAGTTAATTTGTAAGAGAAAAATGAAAAAATATTTTGAAACCACTGAGTAGGAAAGAAGATGGGAAAATAAAATGGAAAAGTTTAGCAAGTGTCAAGGAATTAACTTTTGTCAGGGATCGAACTGAGAGCCCCACCCGGGTTGGAGTCTGTGCTCTACCGTGCTATACTGCTAGCTCAAAGGCCTTCCGGAAATGCTGACTCAGCACCTGAGTTTGTTCTAACAGTTTAATTACAAGCTGAATTTTGGCTTCATAAAAAAGGTTATCAGGTTATCATCATAACCAGTGCTATTCAAATGGTGCTCCATCTGATCCAGTGAATCATCACAGTGAAGAAAAAACTTCCTGGTTTTGTTCAGAACAGAAACAATATTTTACTTAAAAGGCCTGCTCACAGCCAGCAGAGACCAAGTTTCCTGCCATGCCGATAATGAACTAAACCTCTGAACTGGAAGCCAGCCCCAACTGAGTGTTTTCTTTTATTATAAGAACTTTGGGGCTGAGGTAGCAGTTTAGTGGTAGAGCATATGGAGGCTCTCGGTTCAATCCCCATCATAAATGAGAAAGACAGACAGACAGGGGAGAGGAACGAGGCATGGACGATGAACAGTCCGTTTCAACGGGAACATGTTGCTGCGCTCGCAAACAGGGTAAGTACATAATCATCTTTGGAAGCCCAGGGTGACATCAAACCTTGGAGCCAGCATGTCAGCGTGGATGCAGACCTGCTCGGGAAATAACCACATCTACACCATGCAGTTCTCCACTTCAATGTCTAGCGAAAATGTGGCAGTGTCTGATTGCCAGGGCGCTGCTTACCACAAGTCATGGGATAGAAAATACAGAGCAAAACTTCTTATTCACATTGCCAAGAAAAAGGAGTAAGACAGAATGGGGAACAAAGATTAGAAACCACTTGAAATAAGTCAGACAACAAGAGATAGCTACTAAGATTAGGTATTTGACACTGCTGTAAAATAAGACTCCACTTAGATATAAACACTTTGTTTTATAGGGCAATTACCAGATGCTAAAAACATCAAATGAAAATTAAATTTTTTAATAAAAAGTAATGTGTAGTACATGAAATGACTATATTAACGAATCATAGGGGAATACATGCATATTAAAAGGGGTGCATTTCCGGACTGAAATCTCAAGGTCCAAATCAGGAGCAGAAGGAGAGAGAGCACGAGCAAGGAACTCAGGACTGCAAGGGGTGCACCCACACACTGAGACAATGGGGATGTTCTATCGGGAACCCTCTAAGGCCAGCTGGCCTGGGTCTGAAAAAGCATGGGATAAAACCGGACTTGCTGAACATAGTGGACAATGAGGACTACTGAGAACTCAAGAACAATGGCAATGGGTTTTTGATCCTACTGCACGTACT